>NW_004949119.1:3546113-3575221 GCF_000317375.1 Microtus ochrogaster
GGTGTATTGCTGTAGGAGGGTGTGCAATCCCGGTGGAAGCCCAAGCTTTTTCTGTGCTCACTTTGTCCAGGCTGCCGCGTGTTGCCCAGTCTCTCAATCTTGTTGATACTACTTTCCTTACAGCAGGAAGTATGGCATCTAAACTCTAATCCTTTCTCCTGGGTGAAGAAGAATTGAATTGGGAGAAAAAGAAAAGGCCAGTCTGATTTTACCCCTTTGCTATAATATAGAATAAGCATTTCTGGAAACAGTGTCTGGCAAAAGACTGTATTTATTGTTGTTGTTTGTATGGGTGTGTGTTTTATAAACAATACATCTTGGGATTACACAAAATAACAGAAGATAGCCCAATCTATTATAAGTGAATATGGTACTCATATGTGTTGTTTATGCTTATGATTTTATTTCCCTATATGAATCATGAATGTGTCTCTGGGCCAGTGAGATGACTCAGTGGATAAAGGCACTAACTCTTAAACCTGAGGGGCTGAGTTTGATCCCCAAGATCATTGGTAGAAGAGAAAACTGGCTTCCATACGCTGTCCTTTGACCTCTATATGTGCCGTTGCAGGTACATAACATGTTTCTCCAATGCACAAAATAAATAAATGTAATAAAGTTAAAAAGAGTGAATTTCTGAAACAGAATACAGTTCAAAGGTTTGGAGAGGTAACAGTGTGGTTTCTAGTATAGAAGCCAAAATGACAACAAACCAGCAACGCAGTGATAATACCACTTCCAAATTCAAGAGCTGTTTACAACATGAGTTCACCCTTCACTTACACCATGTAGACTTCTGTGTTCCAAAAGGGTCTTAGTATTTTTATTATGTTAAACAGGCCGACCTATAGGGAGCATAGGCCATCTCTTCTTATTTTAGAATACTTTAAAAGGAGCCATGTATTCGAGAATCAGTGTTGACAGGTCTAAAACTTCTTTAATCCCCTCTCACCATTGAATGCAGTTTGTTCCTTCCCTTCCTGTCTCGCTCAGAAAATATCCTGGAAAAATGAATAGTGTCCGAAGTGTTTTACTCTGCGTTACAGAAGATTCCCTTTTAAATAGGTGCTGGCCAAATGGCCGCACCACTAGCTCCGTGGCAGGCATTTTCTTGTGAATTTCTTTCTCCCCTGGGACTCCACAGAGACTGTATGTCTGGGAGAGCAGCGGCGTGCGTCCTTTAGCTTTTGCAGGTCCCCAGGATGAAGGAACAGCTGTTTTCGAGATGGGAGCCAAGGTCTTGGGAGAGGGGCTGTGGACTTGCTAAAATGATGAATGAGAGTTAAAAAAAGAAATTAATAAGTTATCCATTGCATGGAGATCCATGAGACACATTTTCAAGAGTGGCATAGATTATCTATCATACGGATGGTGTTCTGAAGTGGATCCACACTTCTGCTCACCCCCATGGCTTTCTGTGCGGAGTCAAGGCTGAGGCAGCCTGGATGCTTGCTGCCCCACCCCCAAGCGTCATTCCGGGATGATGAGAGCCCAGAGCTGGCTAACCGCTTGGATATTATATTGTATATTAATCCTGGTATTGAGTAATTTTTCAAAGGTTGAAAAATCTGACAAGTGATAAAATTAAGTTTACTAAAGCTGGCTCCCACATGGCAGGGGACACAGAGCAGGGTGAGAGGTCATACAGAATTCAGCTTCTCTTTGTAATACAGAACGCTGGGTACCCCAGGGGCCTCTGGGAAACTTTGCAGGCAAGGGTAGTAGCTCTTCTCACATGTGAAACCCTGACTGACAGAGGCAGGTCAACAAGAGTTGGTTTCTTTATATTTGAGATTTTCACATTCTACATTCAACTTAGCAGCTTTTCTCAGATGCGGCATTGTCCCCGTGCTTCCTGGAGGCACTGAGTAGGTGTGAGAGGGGCCGACTCATCAGACATTTGGATATAGTAGGAGCTATATAACACGTGTCCTTGTACATGTGTAATCTAGTGTGACATGTATAACACACATTTTTCTGTGTATGTGATGTATGCATGTGTGTGTGTGTCGTGTGTGTGTGTGTGATTGTGTGTGTACCACGGTGCACATCTACCGTTTCATCCTGCATTTCAAACTCAGGTCATCGGGCTGGGTAAGTACCTTACCCTACGGAGCCATCTACCTTTGCTTTTTGATGGTCAATTTCTTCACTGTACCTGGGGCAGCCTACTGGCTGGCCAGCAAGTGCTGGGGAGCTGCCTGTCTCTGGGAACTCCCAGAATTGGGGTTACAGATGTGTGTCCCCATACATGGCTTTCACTTGGGTGCCTGAGATCTAAACTCAGGTTCTCATATTTGCGCTGAAAGCAATTTACCCACTGAGCCATCTCTTTGGCCCCGACATACACAATTGTAAGGAACTGAGCAAGGGTTCTCACAGGTGGTCCCCACACTGCACCATTCTCCTTCCATATGCCCTTGGGGTTCGCTTGGATTTCCTGGTGCAGTCTCTAGTTCTGTTGGACATTGGAGCCTTTTAGTTCAATGTGCTTAATGAAGGCCACCTCAGTTCTGTACCTCTCAAGTGTGGCGGAAGATCTGTTCTTTACTCAGAGTGTGACAGGATGACTTCATTCGGCATTCTCCTACTATAAACAGGCTTACACTTCCTGGAGAAAGTCTGAAAGCAAAGGAGGCGTCTGTCAGGCCTCACACAGGGTGTTGCCTGGTGTTATAGGAAGATACTGCAGTTAACATCCCATACTTTAAAAATTTCATAACCTAACTTTTTATTTTTTATTTTATTTATTATACTTTGAGCATATTTTCATGTCATTAATAGTTCTGAGACGTGGCAGTTCAAGGTATTTGGTTAAGTTTTCTTTGCCAATTATATTTTGATGGGCTTTCAGACTTCCTAAATTCTTTCTTTTTAAAAATTATTTGCGTGTGCATATATGTGCATAAGTATGTGTCCTGTAGCATGTATGTGGATGTCAGAAGACAACTTGTAGACATTGGCCCTTTAGCTTTTTGCCATGTGGGTGCTGAAAACTGAGCTCAGATTATTAGGCTTGGTAGCAAGTGTCTTTACCACGTGAGCCATCTTGCCAGCCCTAGGCCACTTAAATTCTTTTCTTATATACTGTGATAGCTTTGATATATTGGGTAGGTGTTAATATTTGAAAGTTATAAGTTTTAGAATTTTCAAAGTTTTATTTTTGGTTTATGTGTGTGAATATTTTTCCTGCATGTGTTATATGCATGTATGTGTTTTTATGTGCACGTGCATGTATGTGTTCCTGGAGGCCAGAGTGGCAGGTGGATCCCTTGGGAACAGAGCCAGAGTCCTCTGCAAGAGCAGAAAATGGTCTTTAGCCACAGAGCCCTCTCTCTAGCCCCACTTGAGAAATTATGTTCTAATTAATGAGAGTTAAATTGTCTCTCTTTCCTCCCTTCTTTCTCTCCCATTCCTGATTTTCAGATGCTTGGATTATTATGGCTTCTCAGACCCTCTGTGCCCTAAGAGTTCACATCTTCCTAAGACCTGAACGCATGTTGCTCATTACGTCACAGAGCTCTCTCAGTATTTAGACTCTTGTAAGCGTCATGCATTCCTCCTATAAAATCAGCAGTGTTAGGTTTTATTAGTGCTAGAGGAGTGTTTCTGGAAGCTGAAGCCACCCGGTGATGTGGGATCTGCAGGGACCCTGGCTAGGATGTGCAGAAAGCTAGGAAGGTGCAGAGTTCCCTGTGTCAACCATAGCCAGAATGGCACACTGTTAGTCTTCCAGAACCCTAAAAGATCTGTTAAACAAAATTGTGATTTTGCTGTCATTATTTTAAAGAAAGCTTCGTGGCCACCCACTTGAAGAAGTAAGTGGGAAGTAACTGTCACCTTTCATGGTTCACTTCCTGAGAGGAGGTGTTGGACTGACAAGGACAGAGAGCGAAGGTGCTTTCTTGGTGACAGCTCAGACTGGTGAAGGAACCCTGGAAACCTCTTCTCTTTGGGTTCCTTATGGTTTTCTTTAACAAACTCTTATTGGAGGAAAATGTGGTGCATTTACACAATGGAGTACTACACAGCAGAAAAAATAATGATATCTTGAAATTTGCAGGCAAATGGATGGATCTAGAAAACATCATATTGAGTGAGGTAACCCAGACCCAGGAAGACAAATATCATGTGTACTCACTCGTAAGTGGCTTTTAGACACAAAGCAAAGAAAACCAGCCTACAATTCACAATCCCAGAGAACCTAGACAACAGTGAGGACCCTAAGAGAGACATACATGAATCTAATCTACGTGGGAAGTAGAAAAAGACAAGATCTCCTGAGTAAATTGGGAGCATGGGGACCTTGGGAGAGGGTTGAAGGGGAGGGGAGTAGAAGGGAAGGGAGCAGATAAAAATGTAGAGCACAATAGAATCAATAAAAAAAAATTTAAAAAAAACCTTATCAGTTAAGCCATTTGAGTTGGATAATCTGGGACTCGCTACTTAGAGTTCTTAGAAAGGTGGGGAAAGTCTCAGACCTGTGTTCTTTGTCTATTGCATCTGAGTCAGGATCTGCTCAGCTGTTATTTTGTTCCCAAGACCCTCTCCAACCCTCTGAGAGAAATGGACAAGATTAGGGCTACAACGCTGCCACTGAGTCAGAGTTTCACAGATATTTCCATTTATGCTAAAGAGGGGCATCCGCCTCAATTCTGTTTGTGGGAAAGGAGACCAAGAGCCCCACAGTAGCATGGGGCTGAGCCCTCTTCACCTGTTTCGTCTGCAGTGACTGTCTAAGCAGGCCCTTCTTCATAATGGGAGTTTCAGAAGCCCATTTACTCCTCATAAAAGGTGAGTGAGTGAATGAAGCTCTAATAAATCTGACTGTGGTGTGCAGACCATCGTTCCCTTCATTTGACCTTGGTGGAGCAGGCTGATGGGGCAGTGAAAAATGAGTGAGCAGAGCAGAATGAGCAGTGAATCAGTCTTGTGTGTGATTGGCTGTGAACAATTCCAGCAACATCATTTGGAGCCACTCTTTCCTTCTCCCTTGCCTCATCCCATTCACCACCCACAGTGAGCTTGCCCATGGTCTTCACATCCTCAAAGGGCTTTTTGGATGGCGAGGTCAGGTGAGAGAAGTTGGGGCTGTAAGAACTTTCTTTCCCATGAGGCAAGCTGGAGGAGCTCTGGCTGAGCTCAGCGGGAGCCTCAGAGAACCCCTTTCAGGAGCATGTCAGGAAGGCATGAGTGTGACTGAGTGACTCCCGGCGTTGTAAATCTGCGGCTGTACCTGAGAACTCAGTGACTCGTGGTTGAGGTCTCCATCAGCTCCATTTGCAGAGCCAAGCCCTATAAAAACAGGGCAATAAGATGGTAAATCCAGCTTCCCAAGGAATCATGGGATCTGGAACACATTAAATGGACACTTGCCATCTCTGGCATGGTTGTCACTGCCAGGTATAGAGACCACCTTGATGGCACACAGAATTGCTTCTGGGTGGAAAGTCCTGCTAGAGTTGGTCTATCCCGGCTTTGTTGTTCTCCTTGTGTGACATCTGTGACCCAAAAGGCAAGGACTGTGAAGAGTGTTGGAGCAGTCTCATCTGATCAAGGGAGAGATTGGTCCCTTCTTGGATGTCATTGCAGAATTACCTAGCTATGAACAGCAGACAGCATGGGTTCAGCTCAGGAACCATCATGACTTGGAGAGTTCATTGAGATCTGTGCCTGCTAACTGTCCTCTGATTGGACTTGTGGGAGTGTCCACCATTCCTTGTTTAGCTCCTTAGCATGTGTTCTTTGACCACCGAGGAACATATCAGTAGTAGAGTTGTTTGAGGCCAAAGGTCATCCAGCCTACTGGACATACAATGAATGATGACCATTTTTAGGTTTGTGAGATGATTTAAATGACCCCACTGGTGAGACATGGAGTTTCTTAGAGGAGAGATAAGTCAGTTTATACAAATATATAATGAACTTTTCTCAATTTCCACATAAAGGAACACACTTTTTAAAAGATGGTGAGATGTGACCTGACAAACGCATTTGCACCCTTGATTGTGTATCAGTTGTCACAGTATGACTGCTTGACGAGGTCCCCACACCTACAGCATTTCTCATTGTGTATGCAGGCCTGTGGCAATGCTGAGTGGCCTCCATTCTCCACTATATTTTTGTGATGAGGTCGGTTGCTCCTTTCCCTATGCTGGTGTTTGGTCTGGGACTAGTGGTCTTACTAGTTAAGTTTCTCTTCCATTTCATGTCTGAGGTTCAGAGAAATACGTCAGAAATAGTGGGTGCTGTGAGATCATGCTGAGAACAGGGTCACCGTGGGGTCACCCTCAGTCCATATGGTTTTTCAGCCTGCTGATTTTCTGTTTTGCATGAGACAAAGATAGATAGATATTCAAGTAGTAGAAACTATAAAACCACAACCTCACAGGACCTGTGCATGTAGTCAACAGGTCATTGATTAAGCACCTGTTCTACTGTGATTCTCCATTGGCAATCAGACAGTTCAGCCTTTCCAGAGTTTACAATGGCATAGATGAATTAGTAAGGTTTTACTAGATTAGACCATCAGTAAAACTGTAAGAAAAGAATCAAACGTAGAAATTGGAAATGGAATGTCTGCGCATTGCTGAGGATTCTGTGTCTTTATGTATTCTTATCCCTGCAGTAATGTCTTCTGTCATGTTTATGAATGGGGAGGATCCACATCTTAGCTGTTTCCTCCCATTCTAGGTCTTAGTTGTGAATTTTGGTTATGCAGCTGACTTGAACTTGTAGAGTGAAGCAAAGCAGGTTAACACGGCATCACCATAGAGTCCCCTAAGAGAGTAAACAGAGAAGTGAGTTCAGGCGCATTTTCATTTGGCATTCATTTCCCCAAAGATCTAGTCCTAGAGCAAACATTACAAGATTGACAGTTGGGTAATAGACACGTAACATGTCCGAACAGTTAAGCGGTTCTTCAATTAACACCCAGCCCTGCAATGCTATATGGACCCCTGAGTCGAAGAAGGATATGGGGAAGTTGGCAAGAGTCCAGGGGAATGGAAGACACAGCAATATGAGAAATAGGGCATCTGAAAAGCCAAACGTAGTCAGCACTGCCTGCCCACAGAAGGGAAGGTTGAAGACTGTAATTGAGGTGTTCTGGGGTGCTCCATCAGAAGGAGGCATCTGGCCGCTCCTCCTCTTAGACACAGTGAAAGGAGAAGGCCTTTCATTTCTAAGTGTGTCTAAATGGAGTCAGTCTGTTGAGAGGAGGCTCTCCCTTGCTCTAGCCTGCTGCAGCGATTCATGATTCACTGCCAGACTATAGACCACTGCCCCAGGGAGTATTTAATTTTTAACTTGGGAAACAGGAAAAGGGTCCTTTTGAAGTGGTCATGCTTTGCTCTCCTTGGGGATGGGGAGATGAAACCTGGCTGAAAAATCTGTTTCTAGATGCTTAAGGGCAAAAGTCAGGCTGTGTAGCATGGTGGGATTGCCAGCTGGAGAAATGGGCGTGCCTCTCCAGACTTATTCTGGGATAACCATATCTGTCCATTATTCTGGGATAACCATATTTGTCCATTATTCTGGGATAACCATATTTGTCCAAATGAATAGCCACAGGTTCTGTCAGAGCCCCGGAAAGAATCTTCTGCAATGTTGACTTCCCTGGGAAATGGAAGAGCCCCTTTCCCCAGTGAATTTATCAGCTAGCTATAGTAGAAGATTATTGAAGGCACTGGGAGGGAGTTCTTTTCCTTGCAGGTTCTAGTGGTGGATGCTTTAAACCAAGAGCTTATGAATTAAAGGCCTAAAGTACATCACATACCCCAAATATACAATGCCAGCATCTCCATTCCACACTTAAAATTCAAGATTTAACAATCAAAATGGCAAATACCTCCTCTTATTTTCTACTTAACCCTGAATTACCATACATTATCCTCCAAGATTGTTTCGCTAAATTTGCAGTAATATAGATTATTGAGTGTATGACTTATCATATAATCCAAAATTTAAAAAGTATGCAATACTTCAAACCACAGTAAAATGAGAAAATTACACACATGGGAAAGAAAGGAAAATAAGCAGCGGATAATATGGCGTGCAAGGGAGGCCTTGCAGGGCTGGCAGAATGTGGTGGGAAGAGACCTGGGCTCCCGCATCCCTGCCACTCGCTGTGCGGCCTTGTCTGAGTCACACTGCAGGACACCTTCATGTTTCCATTTAGAGAGTATAAGACTTAGATCAGGCATCTAAGGATTCCTCTCCTAGCCTACACCCCTCTGGTCCATGTTTGCAGTAAGATTCCCTGGAGAAGCACTTTGTTTTCCTCTGCCCCCTCTGTGAGTGAAAGTTCTCTCCAACTGTACTTTTTGTCAAGCTCCAGCAGATGGTCTGCAGGTGAGTTACTAAACATTTGTTGACCTCTGAATTGAGAGCTGGGACATGTCAGCACTTGGACCACTCTCCAACTCCTTTGTTTACAGCCTGGATTTGTTTATTAACTCTGCCATCTCTTCCTACTGATGTGGAACCATGGCACCGAATCTCTCTCGTTATAGCCAGAGGTCAGAGATGGCTGTCCAAGCTCTTTCCTCTCCTTGACCTAGGGCATCGTGGACCTCTGACGATGCAGGGGGCAGGGATATGGGTGGGACACCTGCCCGGAAGAGTAGCTAGGTTGCAGCATGGGGCACATGGCCTGAGAAACGATGGAGGAAGGCCTTGGACAGGGTCTCCTTTGGATCTCTTCTGCGTGCTTTTAGGCACAAAAGTGATGCTGTAACTGCAGTCTCAGATGTGGATCTAGAGAGTTCTGTGGAAATGATTCAGGGCATTGACTTTAAACAAAACACAGACTTGAAAGTCAGTCATCTTTCAAATGACCATTTTGTGTGGAGTGCAACCTGACAGCATTTGTAATTCACAATCCGTGACTTTAACTTCCAAACCAGGGGAGACTTGAGAATTGCCCCTTGGGCCCTGGCCGGCCCTCTGCTCTGAGAGCCTTTGAAGCTGAGTCAGAATGTGTGGGGCTACAGTGATTTTTGTGTCTGATGACTTGGAGAAACAAATCGCTTTTTAAAATACGTATGTAGTTTATAAGCACAATATATGGGCAACTTCTTTATATTTTATAAGGGGCTTATTTTTCCAAATGTGGCCAATTTGAAATTTATGGTAACAGTATAGAAAAGGAGGAGATCCATTTCCCTGGAGTTTCATTGTCTTCACAAAAGGCTGCTGTCATTTCCCTTTACCCTCACAGTTGGAAAAGTGTCCTGTGATGGACTGTTTGTGTTTCCGGATGGACTCTTGGGAAGAAACCCAGACCTTTAGGATCAGGTGGTGCTACTGAGGCCCAGGGCTCGCCTCTCTGTTCCCCAGCTCCACTCAGCTATGCACAAAGGTCCTTTTTAGGTGACGTATCATGTTGCATTCCAAAGTACACTTTCTTTTAATTTACAACTTAATTTTCAACCTAATTCAGAAGATTGATACTATAATGCTATTTGCAGAAGTATTGAAATGTCAGTAAGTTTTATTGTGGTAATAAAGAATATTCCATATATCACACACTCTATAGGGATCCCTGCTTTTTGCATAGATCTTCATAGCAACAACCGGTGGCTAAATGCTGGCAATCATTAATTTTAAAGAAGACATGGTTATGACGACTTGAGGAATGAAAGCTGCTGGTGAAGAATGAACTTTAATTTCTTGACACTTCTTTTTTTTGCACTTGCATACCAAGGTGAGGCGACAGCAAGATGATAAGAAATGGCCCAAATCCCAGGTTCCTAATACTTAAAATGCTGTCTGCTCATAAAAAGATTTTAGACAGGGAGAGGCCATCTTTGAGCTCTTCGTAACAAATGGGTATCAGTGGCCCATGAAACAATCAATGCCACTAATCCATCCTAGGGCCTGCCAATATGTTAATGGCCCTGGTGCATCGTTATTGCTAGAAGACCATAAATCATTCCAGCACGAGAATGCGTGGCTGTCGAGGCCTCAAAGCCCTTGCCTGGAATAAAATGCTGTCTCCTAACAATTAATGTCCAAACATTTTGCAGCTTTGTGCCTTGATTGTTTTCAGATGCTAAAAAAGTAAGCAGGACAGATTGTAAATCAATAAAACTATAAGACAAAGCATTTTAATAACAGAAAGGTTTGGAGTAAATCATAGTTCTGTGTTTATTATTGCTTTTGGTGTTATAAAGAAGAGTTATCCCAAAAAGGATACCGAGTTAACCTGAGAGCAAGGGTCCCAAGTCTCAACCCTTCTGAGTGTGGGTTTCTTCTTTGACTTCTTGAAGCAAAACTGAGTTACCTGGAGTCACAGTCCAGCTCTCTGATTCAGGGTAGTGTTTGCTATGTGGTGCATCTGTTTGTGAGCCTGACCGCTGAAGGAGTTTCCTGTTGGAAATAGCAAACATCAGTAAGGAGTTTGAATAGCTAAGGTGATAGCATTTTTGTGTGTGAGTCTTTATGTGGTGATGAGGACATGGGTAAGGTGAACATATTGAAATAGCACCCAAGCTGGTTAGGGTCACCTGAGACGCTTTGGGGAAGCCATCCAACCTGAAGTTGCTTTGGCCATACAAATGCAATGTGTTAACCTCAAGGCAGACCCAAGAAGAGCTCGTTTAGGAAAGAGTTGCGTTCAATTGCTCTGATTCTCTTGGTCCGTGTCAGTTTAGCCTGCTGCTGATGGCATTCGTGGGGAGCACGTCGGGAAGTCATTCTCTTCTGGTGTGGACCAAGTCAATTTGTGCTCATTACGGCATCTTCTGTTCTATAGCTGTTCTTCCACCGTGTCTCCATCTAACCCCTGTGCAAATAGGCTAGCTTTTTACTCTGAAGGTTGGGCTAGTTATTTACTGGTGGGTCAGCAAGCTGAAGGGAAGTGGTTTGTGGGGCCTGCCACTAATGGGCTGGTGAGCTGAGTTCTGACCATCATGGCTGCTGTACTTAGGCTGAGCTGTGTCCCAAGACAGGGTGCGTGCCGTCATGGACAGATGTGGAGGCTTGGATACCTTTAGCATTTAGTGACTTACAATGTTGGAAAGACCATATTTGCTCCCAAATACCACAATCTGTCACTCTTCCAAGTATGTGTTCCATAACTACCATGTAGAAAGAGAACAAGGAGGACACTGTCGGCTCCCAGCAGGAAGTCCCTCTCTTCCAGTCCTGTGTGCCGGCGCCTGGCTTTGATGGCGTTCATAATCTATTTTGGTGCTTAGGAAATAACACAGGAAAAAGCCAGAAAAGCAGTGGCTCCATATAGACAGAAAGACAATTAAAACTGATATGACTCTTAACAGAAGTGGCGGGAGCCGGCAGGATGGAAGTAATTTATTCAACGAATTGTCCAAATACATAAATTGTACTGATGTGCGGTGTAGTGAGGACAGTGGAAAATTTGATCGTTGTTTCCGTTGTGTGAGTTACTCAGACAGGATGCCTTTGTGAAGTATGGGGGTTTGTTTAATGTTCTGACAACAATTTAGATCCTGTTATGGTTATTGCAGTGTAATGCTGTAGTAAAAATTGAACATGACACACCAGCAATTTATTATTTGTATGTTTTTTAACCTTGAGTATCGGATTGTTTGTCCAAGCATATCCTTTGATTTGCTATGAAATTTATTGTTGATAAAAACAATCAAGTTTCCATTAGAAGCAAAAAAAATTATTATTATTATTTTTTTCCAGGAACCATGGGTTTAGGGGGAAATTCAGCTTAGGCTCAAGGACTTATGACAGGTAGACTCATGACATTATATGGTAATTCAGCATGAAAGAATAATTGTGACACTCTACTTGGTTGTGGAGTGTAATCGTGCTGTGAGGTTCAATTCACTGAAAGGCCAAATTATCTTCGACTACATTAGTCTGACAACCCATAATGCCAGGCAGAGGCAATTTGTCGATGTTTCACATAGTTCCAGCAAACAGGCCTCCCCATTATGCCACCCATTAACAAATTTGTGTAGGGGAAAAAAAGTAACTTTTCCATTTTCCTGACTGTTTTCAAGCTTTGCAACAAAATAAATATCTAATAGGAGTATTAGCATTGCCATTTGCTTGCTTGGTTTTAAAATTTGTCTGAGGGATGGGAAGAGAGGGCCAGCCATCTCTTCAGCGCTGCAGCCTGAGGTAGCCTGATGTTTTCTTGGACTTAGGCAGCTATGTGGTGTGGAGGAGGCAGCACCATGTTGGGAGATAGGAGGTCTTAGTGCTAGGCAGTAGCCACGCCAGACCTTCTGCTTCCACATTTCGGAACCTCTTCACTTGGAACCTCAGTGTCCAGTTGCTCCCAAGAGCTCTGCAGGATTTTTTCATGTGTGTACGTGTCTGTGTGTGTCTGATCAGAGTCACATGTGTATGTGGGTATGTGTAGAGGTGTGTATGCATGTCATGTGTGTACAGGTGTGTATGTATATGTGGGTGCATGTGTGTGCGTGCATGTATGTGTGCATGTGTGTGCATGTGCGTGTGTGCATGTGTGTGCATGCATTTGTGTGTGCATGTGTGTGTGCATGTGTGTGCATGTGTGTGCATGTGTATGTGCATGTATGCGTGTGCATGTGTGTGTGCATGTGTATGTGCATGTGTGCGTGTGCATGTGTGCGTGTGCATGTGTGTGTGTGCATGTGTGTGTGTGCATGTGTGTGTGTGTGTGCGTGTGGAGGGCAGAGGTCACCCTCAAATGTTGTTTCTCAAGCATCAGTTACCTGGTTATTTTCAGACACTGTCTTTCGCTGGCCTGTGGCTGGCCAATTACGTTAGGCTGGATGGCCAATGAGCACCAGGCGTCTGCTTGTTTCTGCCTCCTCACGACTAAGTCTGCAAGTACATGTCCCTACATTCACCTTTCTTTGTGGTTCTAGAGATCCAATTCAGGTCTCCTGCTCACACAGAAAGTGCTTTATAGGCTGAGGGGTCCCCTCAGCCCACGGGCAGAAGGTTTCTGATAGTGTTCTTGCATTCTGCCTGGCTATTGTAGCGGCAATTGCTTTGAAGACTATCTGGAATAAGATAGCACGGGCTGTGGGAAGTCCAAGGACCACCCACCTCCATCCAGGTCTAGTAAGGTGAGCATCCAAACTGCCTAGGCTCCCCCAAAGCCAGTACGTACAGTAGGATCAAAAACCTGATTGCTCTTCGAGCTGATGAGGGAGGGGGACTTGATCGGGGGAGGAGGATGGAAATGGGAGGCGGTGGCGGGGAGGAGGCAGAAATCTTTAATAAATAAATAAATTTAAAAAAAAGATAGCACAGGCTGTTTTGTTCTGCTGGTCTCAGGGAGTAGACAGAAAGTGAAGGTTTCGACTCGTGAATAAGCACATTGGCTTCTCTCGAAAGAGTGGGAAAATCTCCTTCTATGCATTAGAAACTTAGCAGACATAATATGTGTGATGACAAATTTTAAAAAAATGTTGATCATAAATGATATCACAGGAATCCTGAACATGTGGTTTATGGATGCAGGAGTGTCTGCTTGTGAAATATCTAAACTTCTGTGACTAAATGTTCTAAATACTTACTAAGTTTTTTTTTATTTTATCTGAAATTTTGAGGACTGGGAGAATCTATTGTTTCTCTTGATGTTCACTGCCATATCACCTTGGTATTTTCAACTTATTCCCACAATGCCCTGCTTGCTTCCCGAGGCAGGCCCTTCTGGATTAAGATGAGTTTAACAAGGGTCAGAGGTTTGCCAAGAATGGCTGGGCAACAGGAATGGCCTGTGGGCCTTCTCTTCTTTGTCCCCTCTAGCTTGGGAGGTCTTACAAAAGGTCTCATGCCCTGTGACTGAACGGGGCCAGGCTGAATCTCCAGTAATTGATTTATAATTTATGATTTTTATGAGTTGTCAAACTTCCCACAGCGTTCCTGAGTAGGGGTGTGTAAATCACTGTCCTGTGCAGCTTGCCCTGGCCAGGGTCAGACACTGGCCCTCCAGTACTACAACCCATTAGGCCTCACACCTGCTGCTTTCGGCAGGCAATGACTTTTCTCAGAGACAGAGTTGGAGTCAGTTCATCCTATTAGTGCTAAGAGATGCTGCATTTGTTTAGCCTCAAAGAGATAGAGTGATAACCTTAATAACCATCTCCAGGCACTGAATTTGCTCTTCTTGTTTGGCTAGGTGGGTGTTTTCCTTGGTTACAAAGCACTTCTGTATTCTAGTAAAATGTAGGAACCATTTTTGGGATCATAGAATAGAGCTATTGAATCAGTAATCATTCAATGAATGGTTTTTTTTCTGTCATAAGTTTAAAAGCACATGTATGTATGTATGTATATATATGTATATACATGTGCTTTTTATGTATATATGTGTGCATACGTGTAGATATATATGTGCATTTGTAGTCAGCATGTGTGCCTATGCCTATGTATGTGTGTGTGTATGTATGTTTGCATGTGCGTGTGTCTATTGACCTCTTACTGTGATCAGATGTTCCATTCCTCAGTGAGGTGGCTTTTGAGGAGTGGCTAATAGTTCGGGGAGGGCTGAAGAAAGTGCATAGTTTAGTGCAGTCACTCAGCACTGCTGGACAAAACAGTTGGCATTTCCCTCCTCCATAAAAGGAGTTGGACACCTCCTCTTTGCGACACAGGGTAGCCTTTATGTGGAAGGTAGAGATGAAAGCAGGAAGAAGCCAGAAAACAAAAGATACACGAAGAACAAATGCAGTTACGGTGGAGAAGGAGAAAGTTGCATTTGATAGTGAACGGGGTAATCGATGGCTCTGCAGGTCTGGAGTCCCTGTGGTGTAGTTAAGGACAAGCTGGAGCGTTCATGTTTACGCATAATGCTCCCCCACATAATGTCTCCCGAACTGTGGCTGACTTACTTAGCATCCGTAGGTGAGCCACCTGCAGAAAGGGCACGCAGGTAGATTATTGTTGACTTTATGGTTATGGAACCTAGCTAATCAGTGTACCTGCTGGGCTATAACTTGTTATGCCTGAGTGGCTTTTATACCAGGTCTTAAGATTTCTTACTGGCAAAAGGGAAAAGCACTCATTTCTCATGAGCACGGCTCCTACTGGGAGGGAAGCTCTCCTCTCATCTGGAGGGAAAATGCAGTGGGTAAAACCCCTGATATAGGTTTCCAGAGCATGTGAAAGATGACCACCAGGCCTGCTGAGCTTTTGGAGGACTAATTCCATGGAAAGAAAGCCTGCAACGCTAACTAGCCAGAGAATCCCGCTGCTGGCTGGGAGGGGTCCTGCCCACTGTAGGCTATGGTCTCATCCGCTACACTCAGTGCCTTGGTGAGACACAATGATGGGCTCATGGTCATTTTTCATCTGGGCTTGAGTTATTTCCAAACATGGTCGAACTTCTCCTCTTGTTGGTTTTCCCACTGTTTGCTTCTGCAGGGTTCTAGTCCCAGCTAGAGACCTGTACCCGGTGGGTACCTTGTAAGGGCTCTCTTACAAATAGCCCTGACCTTTAGTGGTCTGCTAAAGGTCACTGCTTAATTTTGCATTGTGTACTGCCTGCGCCACTGATTTTCAACTAGTTTTCCTCCCTTGAATAATCCTGTGAAGAATGGACCCCTGTACCAGGTTCTAGCTTTCTCTTCTGCTTTTTATCTTTGCCATCGTTTTCCTGATGCCCCTTCTCCACGGTGATACTGTGTGTGTGTTTCCACGGGATGGAATCTCCATCCATCCCAAAGCACAGGAGCTATGAAAGGTCGCCGCAACAAATCAGTCTTCTGAGCTCGTGGGTGTGTGTTTGGGTAGCTGAGCTCAACTGACTACGGAAGACAAACAGGCAACGGGCACACTGCTACCCATCAGCCTTAGTGGGGGGACCATGACACCCGCTGTGGAGAAGCAGGGAACAGAGCATTGTCTCAAGTGTGCATAAGATTGCTATTTTTGTCTTCATTTGGAAAGGTCACGGACTTTATTTCAGTAAGGTACACATGTGGTTATCACTTGCTTTTATTTTTCTCTACCCTGGGAAATGTGTATTATATACCTACCCTGGGTCTATTTTGTGATTGCTTACTTTAACCAAGGCACGTGTATTTGAATGTGACAGTGTTAAAAGAGATACCTTCAGATATGATATTAGCAAGTTATTTTCCATAACAAAGGGAGTTGATAATCTGAGGAGTTTTGTTTCCCTTTCGTGAATTCCTTTTCGGTTTTTATTTTGCAGAGTTGAAAAAGGACACTGGCAGTGATGGTTTGAAGCATTTTTAATTTCATTTTATTGTTGTCTACCTGGCCCTCCTAAAATGCTAATGTGGCCAGTTAGATGCCATGCTGCACATAGTTGCTTTCATAGATGGGTTTGTTTCCTGGAGTTCTCTGGATTTTTTTGTGTGTGGGGGGGAATCATTTGACTGAAATTTGCATTTAGGTCATGTTTGTTTCTTCCCCCTCCTAATAAAGGAGGAAAGGAAAAGAAAGCCAACTTTTCCTTTATAGCAAACCCGCTATAAGCTAAACACTGAATTATGCATGATTTCATAATAACCCTCTGAGGATATGATCCCAATTTCACAGACGAGGAAACTGAGGGGTAGAGAGGTTAAGTAACTCGCCAGAAGACACTCAGACAAGCAATCAGTAGAACTGGGCTGGAAATGTTGAGCCAGCTACAAAGCCTGCACTTAACTTTTCCACGATAGCAAACTTCTTGCAGATGGTCTCTTTAACATGCAGCATGTCTTGCCCCCATCGAGGGGGGAGTTCCGTATTACAGCCCGGATCAGCAGTGAGGAGTCCTTCACAAAAGTTACAAGGGTTACTTAAGACGAATCTGTCTGGGGCTGAGGAAACAGCTCAGTTGGTAAAGAGCTTGCCGCACAAGCACAAAGACCCGAGTTCAGTCCCCTAGTGCCCACGTGGCACTGGGAGTTTGTCATCTGAGCACGAAGGAAACTCCATGGGGCTTGCTGGCCAGCTGTTCCACAGAACATCTGGTGGTAAAGCAATTGAGGAAGCAACTGATGTTGACCTCTGGCCTCCAAACTCAGACATATAAACACGTGCGCATCTGCACGACCATGTATTCACACATACTTAGGCTGTAAGTGTATGATGTGCTCAGTTCTGTGCTTTATGCTGTGGGGCATGTACATACACATGCTAACGTCAAGGTGCCAGAAAGCCCTTGCGGGCCACTCCGTACTTGGTCATATCTGAATTGGATAACATGCTCTTTCATCTTTTGGAATGTGGTTCAAATTGCTCTATAAAACACTGCCCTTATTGTATTTGTGTTAAGAGGGTTCTTCTTCTAGGCTCTTTCTGAAAATTATCTCATAGACTTTGTGAAGGGGTGAAGGTATGGTAGGTATATGCATGGTGACTGGAGGTTGATGTTGAATGTCTTTCTCAATAACTTCTTTTTTTGAGACAGATTTTTAATTTTCTTTTATTGAACATGAACTTGCCATTTTAGCTAGGTTGTTTAGCCAGTAAGCCCTTAGGATCTCAAAGTTTCTGCTACCCAGAACTGGGGTTATAGTGCACGTCACTGTGTCTGGCTTTTTATGTGAGTGCTAAGGATATGAACTAAAGTTCTCATGTTTGGTCAGCAAGACATTTCACACCAAGCTTATCCTCAGCCCTATCTCATGAACTTTTAAAGTTCTGTTCAGACTCCTCAGTTAAAACATGCCTATCCTAGCTGTCCCTTCAAGCACAAATGTGTTACATGCCTTCTCCCACAGAAACTGGCCACAGCTGCCTGTGGATTCCACAGTGGAGCCTATGGGCAGGCTTCAATCTCCATCTCTCCAGAATGGTGACTGAGCTGTCCCCACCCTGTTCCAGCTGGTGTCTGGGTCAGGTGTTATAGCACTCTGGAGATGCCTTGGGTTAGGCCTGCAGCCCTGTGATGGGTGTGTTATGTGAGATAAGGCAGAGAGATCTGCTACAATCCAGTCGAGTGGCATCTGTGGCTTCTCTGCTGTCATTCCAGCCTGTCACTCCGTCATAGAAGGAAACTATCATGCTGTGACTGTTCTCTACACCCTGAACTTTTCTGGGCAATTGTAAATTGACTGTCTTATGATTTATACACAATAGCCACAAATTTCCTTTCGTGACTTGAATTTCTTCTGTAGGTATTTTATTTTAAGAAAGCAAATAAACTGTTTCCTTTGTCCTATAGAAATTTAAATGTATAGGAAATGTGTTGGTCAGAGGGAAAAGAAGGTTAGCCCCATCCCTTTTCATACTAATCTATACTTTTTAGCAGTTTTTTTTTTAGAAGAGAGTGATTTATTTACACTGACAGCTTGTTACTTATGGTAGCTGCTGCCAGCTTCTGAAATAATCCGATAACGTCAAAATGTGAAGGGAAGCTATAGGCTTTACCCTGACTGACTTGCTATAAATCATGTACATTGCCGGTGTCTATATAAGGATGCTGTGGTTGATACTGATGGAAATACAAATCAAATACAACACATGGTAACCCAATTCTGAGCTGGAGATTGGGGATTAAGCCTATTGGATTCATATTTTTAAGTGAAAGAGAGCAGACATACCAGGTTGTGCCTTGAAGCATCACAACTGTCTTGAAATGGTAACTTCAGGGGCATACTCTTCAATGAGTCCAAAGAGGCCTGCTGATCTTGTGTTTCTGTTCCTCTGCTTGCTCCACATGTCTATGGAGGCATGAGCACACTGACAGCTATTGTTGTCATTGGCTGTTTGCTTGTTCGCATGTGGTGCTTGAGACAGAGCCTAGGTCCTTGTGCCTGCCAAGACAGGGTCTCCTATGTGGTCCAGGCTGGTCTCCAACTTGCCATTTTCCTCCAGTAGCCCCGCCTCCAAGTGGTGAGATCCTGGGTTCTCGCCATCATACTTACAGTCAAGGTCTTGTTTTCTCTATGTATTCACAAACATCTTTGTTCCCTGAGCTAGGACTTGGTTCACCAGTGTACACCCAGGACTTTAAATAGCACTTTGCCCATAGTGAATGTTCAATAGTGTCTGTTGAGTGAAAATTGGAAACCCCAGATTAAATACCAGTGTTGACAGAACTCCAAAGCAGAAGGACTCATCACCATCTCTGTCTGTGGAGTCCTTTATAGTCATTTCTATAGTTTCATGATAAATCACCTTTTTGCATTATCATGTAATCACTGGTAATTATTTTGGTACCTCCAGGTGCGGTACACTTTCTAATACAAAATAAACCATGTCTGTTAACCTTGGACTTCTTGGGGCCTTTCACATGGGTGGTATAGAATGACAGTATGTAGTCTTCACACAACAGGATTCTTAGGAAATTAACTAGAGTGTATGCATTAAATTCCAGCAGGGCTTGCCTTGTAACATGGCATAGAGGGTAGCGCTTACGCCACTCTTTCTCCTTACCTGCATTTCTGGTTTTTCCCCCTGTGATTAAGTACTACCTTTGAAATGAAGTGATAGTGAGGGGAAATTGTTCACATTTCTCCCCGGCCACTTTTACCTCACATACGAATAAAAGATGGATTTGTAAGGTGTTTTTCTGTGGGTAATAAATTTTTATCAGTAGGTTCAGCCAGATGCATCAGGGGAGTTTGCTGAGTAATGTGATTACTTCAGAGAATGGAGCCCTGCACTTACGCTCAAACATCCCTGGAATAAATCTGGATTCTTAACCAGTGGATGTGCCGAAAGGGTTTCTCACATGTGCTTGGAAAGGAACCCGAGCCGTGGGAACAGTGCTAGAACGAGGATCAGACTTTGCCTCATGTTTATAAGTTAGGGGACAATGTTAAAAAATAAAGCTGCCGTAATAGAATCTGGACTCCCCAACAGCCCACAGTATTAAAAACTTTATTGTTGGCCTATGGTATGAATGGGAAGTGGTGGAACATTCAGGAAACGCGCCCTAGCAGGATGAAGTTAGGTTACTAGGCTGATGCCCTGAAGAGGGTAGTGGGACTCCGGCATCTTCCATCTTTCTCTTGGTACCCTGGGTGCTGTGAGATGAACAGGCCTCCCGGCTACATGCTTCTGCTGTGTTGTGCCGCAGCCGACTGGTGAGTGTGGGAGGGTGAGCTGCAGGAGGCTTTCCTCTTCTTAGCTGGTGTGTCTCGGGCTCATTGTCACCTTGGCTGGAAGTCAGCACAGACGCCCACATACTCTGCATCTATAAACTAAATTAACATCATATAAATACCATGTGCTCTATTCTCAGATAATTACAAATACACTTTCATTAATGAGTTGGACATCCATAGTTTAGTCTGGAATTCTTCATGTCTTTGGGGAGCTGGTGGCATAAGGTTGCCCTGGGCCCTTGGCCATCCTCCTCCTCTGTGGATCCCAGACTGCTCTTATGATATAATGGGTTTGCTCCGTGTGTGTCTGGATGCCATGGCCTATATAGCCAAATGTACCTCATTTTCTTAGTTCATCATGTAAGAGCCATCCTTGAGCTTGTAGCTGCACACAGTGGCTGCAACAAGAATGGAGTTCTGGATACCGTAAGTGGGGACAGACAGAGTGTGCTCTGCCATGCTTCTGAAGAATTCTTATGTCGTGAGCATGGTCGCTGCCCAGAGTTTGGTCTCCTTTCGCTCAGGCCTGAGGGCCACACTGCTAAGAGTAAAGCATTGGGAGTGAATGCTCCATGATGCCCGCAAAGGAAGGCTTGTTTAAGGACTAACGTGTAGACTCTTGTAGACTAATGTCCATAGTAATTGCTCTCAGAGTTCACTGTGCAGCAACTCTCTTGGGGTGGATTAAAATGAATACGACATGGGCTATGTTTCAGGGAGCTCTCTCAGCCCCTCCAAGCCAAAAGTCAACCATGTCAGCCACAAAAAGGGACAAGTTGGTGGGTGGTTAACATGTGATAAACTCTGAATAAATTGATCTCCATGTTGTACTACCCAAGAAAGGCCAATAGGCGTATCATTTTGGGCTGTTGGAGTACGAACTGGGGAGGGGTTGGTGTGACTCCCATTTGTCACCATCATACTGGTCACACTTACCTTTCAGCCATCCAGGAAACTTCTCCTTGATCTTTCTCTTTGCCTTGCTTCACCGGCATTCTCTCCTGCCCTTGTCCTGGAGACCCACAGATGCCTTTTCTTTCCCATACCAAGTGTGGCCATGATCAAGGCAGAAGGATGCCTTGTGTGCTAGTTTGTGACCTTGACGTCTGGTTCTTGTCACAGCAGGGCCGGCCAGGAAAGGGGGGTGCAGGGCAGGTTTCCCTCGGGCTAGTAGGTAGTGTGAAAGCAGGCACAGGCTTGAGGGCCTGAGGTGGAGAATGGCTCCTTGTTCCTTCCTTACAATCTGACTGCCTGAGTCTGGAGGTCACACGCTTTTACTCCTCCATGTGTCTCTGCAGTCTGTCAAGCTGACATGGATTTGGAGGAGTAAGAAAGAAAAAAAAAGGAAAAGAAACAGAGTAGAGCTGAGCCCAAAGGGAGAGCTCGCTAGCGTTCCCAAGAGAGCAGATGAGGTCATTCAGGAGAAACAGAGGATCCCCCTTCTGGGGACTCCATGGAGGGGTGAAACTGAGTTGCCATCCATTGAGTCCCCTGCCTTGTAGACTGGTCTCTGGTGAAGAGTGAAGAAGTCTTAGTGTGAATTCAGGGCATTGGAAATCCCACACCTCCAGGTCAGTGTCCTTCTGTTTGGTTTAGTGTGGGAGATGGTTCATTCATTTCAGACCTTCAAACGTGTTGTTCTTCAGGACTTTATTTTCCCTAACACACTGTCAAAACATTGGATGAGGTTCCAGAGATCAGCCCATGGTTCCCCACTGAGTCATGGGCTGGTTCGTTATTGCAGTGAATCTTTGTTGAGTTCCTTTACTAGTGTAGTACCGGTTTCTTGGGACACAGAGATGAGCGTGTCATGTGCGCTTTCCCATTCTGCAGAGAGTTCTAGAATGATCCATGGTCTAGATGTCCATGCCTTCAAAAAACAGGATGTTGTCTCTTTCTCTATTTTTATAGAAGAAGAAAGTTAAGAATATTAGTGATATATTAAATATTTTCCTGCATTTTTGTGTCTCAATTCAGGTATCAATTTTTCATAATATCTCACTTGGATGCACCACTGTGTCCTGCCCCTCTCTCTGGGTGCTGAAGTCATATTCCAATGTGCTCATCTCACCTTCTCAAACTAGCTCCCCCTGCCACCTATCACCTCCTGCTCTGAGATGCAGTTTTCTTATTCTTCAGGAGGATGGTAGCCTGCATCTTCACGTTGGTGCACATACCCCATAAGAGCAGAGATTTCCCTTGCCTTTGTGCACCATTGCATGCCAAGCACACTCAATGAGGATCTGTGGAGTTGACTCATAAGGCTACCAGAGAATATTATAATACTGGAAAACTTGGTATCATCCAGTAAGTCTTTGATCATGAGATACTGATGATAGGTATCTCTCAATGTTTTGGAAAAGTTGTCTTTCAAGAGATGATAATGGACAGCGACAGGATCAAAAGCAATTCCACTGGGTAAGTACGGCAGGCCTCCACTGCTCAGAGAACTCTCACTTTTTTGCTGGCTTAAGTAGAACAGCTGTCACAAGTTCTTTTTCTCTTTGCCACAATATAAAGTCAATCAGCAAGCAGTGTGAGCCAGCACAGAATCCCATCCACGCTCCTGGTGAACCACAGTGCAGCACCTTCCCCTGGGGACTGCATGCTATGCTGCATGTCATTTTCACGTCAGCAACACCGAAGCTCCTTCTTCCTGGTCCTGCTCTTCCATGAGGCTTGGGGCTCCACTTCACTTTGGTCAAAAACTTTTTGTTCATATCAGCTCCAAGTGCGCTTCTGAGATGGTTGACAGCGGTATTCTTCTGGCGTTGAATAGTTGAGGTTGGCACGGTGCTGCCATTCGGAAGACAATAGATCGCATTGTGAATATCCCCATGAGCTTACACTGTGGGAACCAGCCCTGAGTCCACAAGAACTCAGCATGTCCTGACTCTGTTTACCTATACATCATATGCTATCATTGGTGAAAATCTCTTTTGTCTGCCCTCCTAAAGTGTCCCCATGTTTTCTAACTATGAACCCTTTCTTGATGGGGTGGAGCATGGACAGAGAAGCAAGTCGAGAGGCCATTGGAAGGATGGCTGCATCAGCTTCCTCCCCAAACTCTCCTTTTTGTTTAGCAAATGGAGGCATGAAAGCTGAACATTTGGCGCTTTGCACCAATATTACGGTGTAAAATTATAGTTAGGAATATTGTGTAAAAGGCGTAATAGTTTGCAGTTATAGCTATGGCGAGAACAGCAGGCAAGACTATAAGGTTTAATTTATGTTGTGCTTTGGACATTTTTCAGAAACTATTTACCCATTACCTCTTAGGTCAGTGGCCTAATAATGCAACAAAGCACTTTTTGAAATTGCAGATAATTTTCAGTGCTCAGATCTCTGTGTAGTATTGATGGGGAGGGTGGTTGATTAGGACCTTGGGAATTGTGCTTGATGGGAACAATCTGGAAGGAGTGAAAAATTATTAAACACACACAGCGGGAGATGGAGGATTTACCATTGCCGCGCGGTGCTATTAATTCTCATCGCTCGGCACAGCGGCTTGATTGCACACTGTGAATACTGTTTATTGGAGAATGGGTACAATTTCGTTGCAGTTGTTGTAATGTAATACTAAATGCTAATTAGGCTCCTAACAATAATTAGAACCTCTTGCCAGACTTAGAAATAGAAACACTCAATTGAATTTACAGAAACAAAGACCTTTAAGCAATGCCAATAGCAGTAGCAACTTCCAGAAGTTTTCTAGGTTTAAAAAATGTTTTAGTTATGGAATTGTAAACATATATGCATATATATACACATGCATGCATACATTCACATGTGCGCACACACACACACACACACACACACACACACACACACACAGAGCATCTGCTTGCTAGCCTAGGTTCACCAGCTCAACTCCCTACATTACCTTCCATAAGTCCTGACACAAATCAGATGGAGTCTAAACTCCCAGAGGCCCACAGGAATGCGATCGTTTTGAGCACTTGCCTTATCAAACTCTTTGAACGCCCTAATAGCAGAGGAGTCTCTGCTGAGGAAGGAGTGTGTCAGTTGTGTTCAGTAGTGAGAAGCACCGAACTGAGAATTTCCTGACTCTCCCCAAGCCAGTGTTGCTGGGCAGGACTTCTGGGCTCTTGCATGAATGTGGCTCTCGATATCCTGAGATGTTCAGAAGGGCCTGGACGTGTTAGTTGGCTACCAGGGCATGCTGGAGAACCATGATCTGTTATTGTTGTTTCTCTTTGCGGCAGTTAAGCAAGGCTTTGTTGTTGAGGGATCTAGGCAGTATTTAATTTCCTCAACCTGTTGGTTTTGTTTTGCTTTGGAACTCAAAGGCACAAAGAAAGCAAAGCTCACCAGCCTTCTGTTCACAGACGGATCACAAGCAACAGTGGAGAAGCACCCCCATCCCCACCTCTTTTTACTTTAATCTGGCCTAAGTCTCTGAGCTGTTCCTCGGGCTCATAATTAGCTGCTTGACATGATGTGTCAAGTCGTTCCTTTGTCTGGAGCCACTGTGGCGATAGATACACTCCTGCATCCCTGTGCGGACTTGGATTCAAAGGGCCCACATTCCATGCTGCTGTGCTAATGCCAGATTTCTGGGTTAAGTAAATTTTTACAGGGTTTGCCTATTACCAGGAAGCAAGTTTTATGATGGAAACCCTGAAAGCGAGGGTGCTCCGACCTCCAGAAGAGGCGGGGCCAGCTACTCAGAGCAGAGAAGCAAGTTTGATTAAAGTGGCCATTTTGACAAGCCGTTAAGAAATTTCTCACAAATTTCCACTCTTGTGTCCTTATTAATATTTCATCAGATTCATCAGGCATGACCTTTCCCCACAGCCAATACCCCCTCTGTCCTGAACAAAATTCTTGTTGTTTTCCAAAGTTTATTTTCTTTTGCATGTGTGTATAAGTGGTATGTATGGAGGTATGTATGTTTGCATAAGCGAAGGCACATATATGTGTAGGTGCATGTACACATGTAGTAAGTAGGTATGCCTATATGGAGGTCAGAGGTTGACTTTGGGTGAGGCAGGCTACTTTGCTCAGCTGGGAGCTTGCCCATTGGGCTAATCTAACTAGCTAGTGCACCCGGGAAACTCCTGTCTCCATCTCTCCAATGCTGGCATTACAGGGAGGTTGCCATGCTTTTCTGGCTTCTGTGTGGGCGCTGGAGATCTGAGCTCCATTCTTCATGCTTGTCCAGCAAGCACTTACTCACCGAGCTGCCTGCCCTGTCCTCAGCCTGCTTCTGATCTTTCTCGTTGACAAAGGGCTCCTTGGGCCTGAGGGGCATGGCAGATGGCATGCCCTAAATCAGAGTAGGCAATCTGGTTCCTCCTCTCTGCCACTCACGGGTGGGAAGAAGCCCCATCTTGTTCTCTGTGAAATGAGGTGATTTACTGGGTGGAAGCCATCTTTGCACTAATGTGTGTTTGGGTCCAAGGACACATTGTCTCAAGTTTCTGTAACTGGTCAATTGTTGCTGCTTGTTTTATGCAATAGCTTCACATTCTTACTCTGTTTATTCCCCGACAGTTAACGTCGGGGGAGATGCTAGCATATGACTAATCTCTTCTTTCCTTAGATTTTTATAAGAGTAAATGTTATACAGTAAATTTCATACAGTAAATGTTATACAGTATACATTTTATACAGTAAATGTTAAATTTTTTTTTCAAAAAAGTTGGATAAGTAGATCAGAGTATTTCTGATCTCTGTGATGGTTCTGTCTAGTTGTTTGGGTGGGGGGGCATCGGTTGATTGTTGATGTCTTCTAATTTCACACCGAAAATTTAAAATTTAGGTAGAAGTGTCCCATGAATCATCAGCCACTCCACTCTGGTCTCTTAGCCCTCCATGCTTGTGAATGTCTCAGGAGACACCTTAGGTCTGGTCCCGAGGGGGTTAAATCAAGTTCCACAACTGAGGAAGAGTGCCCACGCTTGCCTGTGTGCTGTGTGTAGGAAGCATGCCCACAGCATCTCTGAGAAGGGAGGTGTGGTGGGAATGCTGGAGCCTGCATTTTAGCAAGCCTCTTTGATTGCCAGTGGTGCTCACAATGTGGGCTTTCTTTCCTTCCTCCAGAGACAGTTTTCCCGGAGCCTATCCGCGAAGGGTGAGGCCTGAGGGAGTCTGGTGCCCCTGTTTCCTGGTTACCGTTCTCTTGTCCGCAGGTCAGCGGCACCTGCAATGGAAGACTTGCTGAGGTAGCACCTGACTGAGAGCAACTTTTGCTCAGTCCCCCCTTACACACTGACTGTTAAATTACCTCCTATCATGCCTGAGCTGTGCAGCCACCACTGGGAGGCAGGGGAGGTCACTTCAATATGGCTGACATGTCCCATGTTTTCCCACTGCACGTCACATGTAACCACCAAGGCGACTTTGACAAAGCACCGAGGGGTGACCTGGTAGTCTCGGGTCAGAGTGAGAGAAATTGGTGTTCTACTAAGATGTATGTTAATACATGTATTATTTATATGGACATTAGCCAATGCTATTGTTACATCAGCACAAACCCAAGGCCTGGAGACTGGCCTTGGGGTTTTCCCAAGCTTACTTTATCATGTTTCTCCCCGCCCCCTCCTCACTCATGAATAATTAAAAACTTAAATTACTTGCCATGTACAAAATTCATATGCTGGGGAAAATAGCTACATGAAAATTAATTTTCTGTTCTGTGAGACTGACGGGAAATCAATTAATCTTGATGTATTATTTTATGCAGAGCAGGGTGCAGGAACCTGCCGGGAGAATGGCTACAGCTGTTCTCGTTGGTCGGGCCATATATTATCGTTGGCGGCTTTGACAGCTTCTGAAGGCAATGGCTGAGGGGTATCAGGCAGGTGAATCAACTGTAAAAATTTATTGGAGGATACAAACTGTTTCCAGGGGACTGATATAAAACTCGCACTTGAGAACTGAAGTATTGAATGTTTTTGTGACTGAAGCAGCTTGTTGTCAATATTTATAGCTTTTCTCTTTGTTACACGTCTTATTTGTTTGATTAACTAGTCAGATGTTAGTGTCTGTCGGTAATTTATCTGTTGTGCCTCTGTAGCATTTTTGATACATAAAGATTTACTACGAGATAAATAAGGCGGCTCACACAATGCAATATGCTAAATAAAATGACAGAGCTGTTTACAGCACGTTCCAAGTTTTATAACTCGGGAGGTAGGATCAGTAACTTTTGTTTACTGGTGTCTCTGTTAGTTGAAACATGCCTCGATGTATTAAATACTAGGGGGGTAACAAAGCCTCTTAAATAAGCAGAGATTATAATCAACACATACCTCATGCTAAATCATTTAAGAGCCCCTATAAAAACTTTTATGTACAACCATACATAATGCATACATTTCTGAAATAAAATAAAATAAATGCAGGCTTTTAGAATAGGCTGGAGTTACATTCCTTTCCCATGCTATCCTCATCCATTTTCCTCCAGAGACGATAGAGCAGCAGACAGAGGCTGACACTCATCAGTGGCAGCTGTGGCTGAGGGGCGTGGACTGGCAGCTGATGGCCTCCTGGGTGGAGGTGGCTTGGGGGAACTACACCTGGATGGCCTCGTGGACCTGGATGGCCTCGAGGACGAGTGTGGCAGGGTGGTGAGGAGGTCAGGTCTCTCCAGCTCAGGGGGCTGATGGTTTGTTTCTCTTTTTGAGAGTCCTTTATGGTTAGACTTTAAGGGGATGCCGGGAAAGATGTCATAGAGAATGCTCTACCAAAGCCCTCGTGGGAGGACCACATGCATCTTCCCCACCACCAGGGATGTTAGCAGGTGTTTATAATCTCAGTACTATAAGGCACCGAAGCAGGAAGATTACTTTGAGTTGAGGGCCAGCCTGGTTTTCTGAGTGAGATTCCAAAGTGAGGAGGAGGAAGAGAAGGGGGTGCTGGTGGTAGTAGTGAGGAACTTCACTTGTTTGGTGAATTTGCATAAGCCCTCAGGCACTCTTATCTCACCCCTGAGAAAGCTTTCTATAACAGACTCAGAATTTCCACTCTAAAGCCAACCTCTCCTGCTCAGTGACGGCCGACAAGCTGTAGTGATCCTTAGGAAACTCTGGAGGCTGATGACTTAATTTGCTATTGGGTTTCTAGATTTCCACGAGTGACCTTCATATGGAGACTACCACGACCCATCCTGAGGCCTTGGAGAGTACCACATGTCTGTACCTTCTATTCTTTAGAAGTCTGTCATTAGTGCATATGTGGGATAAATATTAATAAAGACAAATGTATATTAAGATATATTTACTAATTCACAAGAGTCACTCTTCTTTTTAGGCTAGTTTTAGAAGTGAGAACTGGTTGAGGATTGCTTTATACAAAAGCTGTGTTTTACCACAATGCCCCTTTATCATTTGTTGGTGACCAGGTGAGGGTAAAATAACTTGGGTACTCTGCTCAGGGTATTATGGGTTGAAGGTATACTTTCTTCTAGAAGCCCTGGAAAGAATCCGCCTCCTTAAACTGTTCATAGTGTCAACAGAACTTATTCCCACTTGATTTGGGGATGGAAGATCCTGTTTCCACTGGCTGTTGGCTGGAATTTGCTCTTGATTCCCAGGGGGATGTTCTCAGGCTCTTCTAGCATCCCCCCACTTTCTGGTCAGCAGTGGGACATCTCTGAGTGCCAAGTCTGTCTTTGTCTCTGATTCCTCTGAGTTTTCCTGTGCCAGCCAGAGAAAACAAGACTCCCGTGATTAAGTTGGGCTCACCAAGATAATCTCCCTACCTGAAAGGCAAATGGGCTTGATTCTGTCTGCAGATCCCTCTAGACTTGTAATATCAAGGAACAAAGGTCACAGGAGATATTTGGGGATTATGTGTACTGAAGAGGTGTTTGATTAATGCTGTAGATTTTTGAGAGTGACCACATTCCTAATCCTTATCTTTCATTGATATCCTTCAACATGGCCCTAAAAAAAAAAAAGAGAACCAGCTCTGGATAGATTATATCAAGAAATCCATGCAGAAGACCTGTAACACACTCTGCTGTGCTATACAAAAGTGCATGTTAGTGTCACTAGAACAGAATGTATGTTAGTGTCTCTAGAACAGAATGCATGCTAGTGTCACTAGAACAGAATGCATGCTAGTGTCACTAGAACA
>NW_004949119.1:3575771-3580431 GCF_000317375.1 Microtus ochrogaster
ACTAGAACAGAATGTATGTTAGTGTCACTAGAACAGAATGTTAGTGTCTCTAGAACAGAATGCATGCTAGTGTCACTAGAACAGAATGTATGTTAATGTTACTGCCAGATTCCAGTGCTGGATTCTTGAGTCCTAGTGAAATGGTGCGGGTTCTTTGGGAGATGGGTAGGGTATGAGAGCAGACTTTGTATCCTTTAAAAGCAGCCTCCACCCGAGAGTTCTCTGAGGGATTTTATGTCATTTTTGTAATGAAAAGTCAGCCATCAGCAACTTGAGGGTCTTCAGTCAAACCCTTCCTTATCATCCTGACTCAGATTCCCATCTCCTAGACCGGTGAGACAGAAATAGTCACCTTTCTATGATCCCTTCTTATAACAGCGTGAACATGGTTTGTACCACATAACCATGTTCATCAAGAGTGGACCCCAATAACCATGGTGGTTGATCCCATTAGATTAATGTCTGGTAATGTCATAAGAATACTAGTCTGTATAAATACACACTGTGATAGTCACACAGTGATGGACACACCAGATGTCACATTTCTCAGAATATAACAGTACCCTTAATTCACTTCTGATTGGACTTGCATCCTGAACAGGAGATGAAATTTGCTATAAGATGCAAACGTTCCCCCCCCCCACACACACACGCAAATGCTTCATGAACATACTCTTAGATCATTAGCTAACAGGATCGCAAGAGAAGATGCTAAATTAGGTGGAAGTGAAGGGGGAAGTCAAGTCTAGAAGGTTAAGTAGGCAAGAAAAGACTTCAAGAGTGAGAGTGGTCAGTTGATCAGAAAACTGGTGTGGGAGAATTGTCTGTATTCTGTCAATCATGTTATAAATAAATGCTGATTGGCCAGGCCGGAAATATAAGTGGGAGAACCAGACAGGAAGTAGAAATGATGTAATGAGAACAGGAGAATTCTGGGAAGGAGGAAGTTGATTCCTCCCACTCCTGCCCAGACCACCGAAGCAGCAGGATGTGATCTGCCCCACTGAAAAAAAGGTACTGAGCCACATGGCTAACACAGATGAGAAAAAATGGGTTATTCAAGACGTGAGAGTTAGTCAGTGAGAGACTAGAGCTAATGGGCCAATCAGCTTTATAACTTATAGAGATCTTTGTGTGATTTTCTTTGGGGATAAACAGTTGTGAGGACCTGGTGGGAGGACAGAAACTCAAACAAGCAGGCCTGCCCGCCCCTCCATGTTACAGAAAACACACTGTCCAATCTTCTGGCAAGGAAGGGGGAAGATGGAGCAAGGATTGAATTGGGGCTAAGGACCTGTTGCCATGTGTGACTTTAGAGCAGGTGTGGAGGTAAAGGGACAGGGTACTTCAACAAGGAAAACAAGTACTGGTGATCAGTGGCTTGAGAAAAATAGCAAAGAAAGCTTCTATCATCCCCAGTTCTTACAGAAACCCCTGGATGAACTTGCATCCTGCATCCATTTCTGTAATAGACCTTTCTTACTTGGCCTTCATCCTTTGAGTCTAGGTCAATCTTTCTGAATCCTATGGTAAGTTCTGTACACAGAGCTCCCAGTAGAACAAACACAGCCTCCATTTCTGAGAGAAATCGAAGCAGGTTTTCCAGATACCGAGCATGGATGGGATCAGTCGTTCTAATTAATGGGCAGGAAGGTCCAGTTGGATTAGCATAAAATCTCAATGGTAAAGGGCTTTCACAAATCACATCTGTGTTACTCTCATGGGTCACCCCAACAGACCCTTCCAGCTTCATCTGAGGAGGTTTAAGTCACACACCCACCAATGCTCAGATGGTATCCCAGGATAACCCACAGGCAGGCACGACCCTGCATCTGCCGATGTGTGCAGGTGCAACGGGGGTCCCAAAGTGACGTGCGAAGTGGAATCTTGAAGACTGAGCTTTACGATGCTGTGGAGCACAGAGCATTTCAAGGGAAAAGGGAAGAACCATGAGCATCACCAGGAAGAGGAGGCAGCAGAGTGCCCGGAGGAAAGGGAACAACCATGCCCAAGGGAGCAGGGGATAGATGAACCTGGAAGGATGGGCCAAAGTCAGTCCTGAAATGAGTGCAACTGTACTTTGTGAAGAGAACAAAAAGTTGCCGTCAAGGCTTCTTCCTGATTCAACTTGACCTTCCCCCTGGTTAATTTGAGTTCCTGAGGTCTGCGCAGTGGCTCTAAGATCCGCTTTGATTTTCCTCAGAAGTGGAGCCTGTGTTTATTCTCTTAGCCGTGCTGTGTACATACCCTGCCTGTGGAGCTGCCTGGGATGAGCGAGGGTCCTCTGAGAACTACTTCCTGTTTGGTCTGGTAGCTCCTAAGCCTGCCTCTCTTTCCCGCACATCTGCAGTTGGGGAAATACGCAGCATTTTGAACTTGGAAAGAGATCAATTTTTCATCCTTCCCTTAGTGGGATAAAGAATATTTTCAAACCCCACTGGAGACCAAAGAGCTCTGACAAGTTTGGAAACAGCTTGGGAAAGAGGCCACAGCTTCACACTTCATTTTCCCTTTCTCTCTTTTAATTGTATTGCTTAAATAAAGTAGTGGACGGCAAGGAGGATGGGCTAGGAGAATGTTTAGAGAAAGGAAAAGAAGGGGTTCTTTTTCACACCGACACTCAGCAAGCCTGGCCGGCACAGTTCAAAACCCTCCTGAACACCCAGATAAGTGAACTGTGTTCTTCGTGTCTGGTAGGTGACAAAGGAAAGTCGTGGACTACAACACCAGTTAATGAAAACTGTGGACAGCCCCCATCCCGAAAAGTCCCTGACTCTCACAGCCCAAAGAAAATAATTGGAATAGTTTTGGGTCCAACTTTCACAGGTGTTACGAGTTTTGTGCTATTACTTAGGGATTTTCCTCAGCTACATTTAAGTCAGGAGTGTTGGAACAGTTGGGGCTTATAATAAAATATACAAGACAAAAGGGGGAGCATTGTGCGACATGGGCTTCTGTGTGGTGGTGACAATTAGGTTACTGCTTTAAAGAAAAATACATATCCCAGGCACATCTATGGGAGCTTTTTAGGGAGTTTTTGAGTAGCAGTAGGGTAAAAGGCAATTGGTAATTTCGCTGGTTGCCTCTAGCAGGTGGACATAATTTAACAACACCCATCAGATCTGACAAATTGTTTCTGAGTTACATTAGGGCCTTAATAAGCTCACATCTGTTCATATATCCTCCTTAGCCACAGAACCTGATTTAGAGAGTTTTCATACTGCCGTGGTATTGTTGTTTAAATATTTAGAGGGGTCTAGACATGTATCATAAAAGAATAGGCTCTTGTGTATACAAACACAGCCCCTTTATTCTCACTGCATTTGCTTTCGTGGACCCAGCATCATTCTCCACGCTGGAGTGAGCCACATGTTGCTTCTGAGAGCCAGCAAGCATATTTCATTCCCTGTCAGAGTTAGTGCCTTGGAGCTGGAAGGGGTCTCGGAGAACGACTCGTCCAGCCCCCTCCTCTCAGGGGCGGGAATATGAGATGGAGGCGGAGAGAGGCTTGTTTAGGGTTTCTCACCCCGTTAATGGTGCAGCCAGAATTAGGACTTAGATCTGCCAATTTGTAGTTCAGTGAGCTTTCCATTGTGCTAGAAGCTCGCCCTGGGCTTGACAATATGGTCATTGTCATGAGGCCCACATGTCAGTGTCCCAGATGGTAGTGGTCCTTTCTGGGGGCCAGTCTTGGCCACTGGGAAGATGGGGCACAAACAGTCCCTGATTTTCCTACAGTGTTTGTATGTTCAAAGCCCTTCCCTTGCCTGCCTCTGTCACTTCCTGACTAGGGACATGTACAAATAGTTTCTCCCGTGTTGACCGCACTGCAGCTCCCCACCCCTGCCCATGCTGACCACCCTCCGGAATGTGTTCTTCCTGCTCCTTCAGGTCCTCTTAGATCAGCCCCTGTTTGTTTCTTCAGGAGTCTTCCTGCACACCCAGGTTTCCTAGCACATGCAGGAATCATTTTGGGGTTCTGAAAGGTCAACTGTGACCCATTGCTTACTCTCTTTAAAGTCCCTATTTTTTTTTTTGATATTTCTTTCCTGAATGTTATTTTAGCTGGACAATGGTGGCACACACCTTTATTTCTGGTACTCAGGAGGCAGAGGCCAGCAAATCTCTGTGAGTTTGAAGCCAGCTTGGCCTACAAGAGCTAGTTCCAGGACAGGCTCCAAAGCTACAGAGAAACCCTGTCTTAAAAAATCAAAAAAAGTTTATCCTTAATTGACACGTAATATTTATGCCAATCAGTAGAAGTGAAGTCATAGATGTGAATAAGTGCTAGTGTTGTATTGTGTAGGAATTGTGTAGTTATCTACAGAAATGTGTGATGGGGCTGGAGAGATGGCTCAGTGGCTAACAGTGCATGCTGCCTTGCAGAAGACCTGGCTTTGCTTCCCAGCACCCACACTGGGCAGCTCACAACAAACTCTGATCTGACACCTTCTTCTGGACTCCATGAGCACTGCACTCATGTGCACATATGCCCAGACAGACAGACACACAAACAGACAAACACACACACACACACACACGGATGCACATATGCATGATTTAATAAAATAGCAATACATCTTTAAAATGTGTAATATGTTACATGTTTTAAAAGAATTGAAAGGAAATTTTTCCCTTTTTCATATTTTTTTATTTTTTT
>NW_004949119.1:3581811-3582288 GCF_000317375.1 Microtus ochrogaster
GAACCTGGAGACAACCTAGATGCCCTTCAATGGAAGAATGGATGAAGAAAGTATGGAATATATACATATTAGAGTCCTACTCAGCGGTAAAAAACAATGACTTCGCGAATTTTGCATGCAAATGGATGGAAATAGAAAACATTATCCTGAGTGAGGTATCCCAGTCCCAAAAAGATGAACATTGGATGTACTCACTCATAATTGGCTTCTAGCCATAAAGAAAGGACATTGAGCATATAATTTGTGATCCAAGAGAAGCTAAATATGAAAGGAAATTTTTAAATGTCCTCACCAAAAAGTGACAAATGTGTGAGGTGATGGCTGTACTAATGTTTGACATCTTTTATTCAGTTCCTCGTGCATAAAACTGGGAAAATTCATATTGTATATTATATGAGTTGGGATAAAATTCACATGGTTGTTTTTTTAACTAAAAACTTGAGTGTATTACAGTCCTCATGCTGTATGAGTGTATTA
>NW_004949119.1:3585682-3587148 GCF_000317375.1 Microtus ochrogaster
AGTCCTCACGCTGTATGAGTGTATTATAGTCCTCATGTTGTATGAGTGTATTGCAGTCCTCATGTTGTATGAGTGTATTATAGTCCATATGCCGAATCCATTGATCTCTACCTTTTTATTTTTTTCTTTTTCTTAAAATATAATTTAAGGGCCAGTGATGAAGATTATTGCTAGAACATTTGAATTGATTGCTCTAAAGTCTTGGGGCTAATCACCAGCAGTGAAGAACAGATGAATATATAAAAGTAAAATAAATTTCATTTTGAAAAAAAAATATTCGGTTTATAAAGAAATGGCGACGACTGCACCGAGCCTTCCCATGGGTCTCTGTGATGGGTTCAGTTTCCTCGTGTTGACACGTAACTTGACATCATTTATCAAATTAAAAACAATGTCATCTCAGCATTGCTATTAACTGAAACTCCAGGCTTGGAGTGGGTTCCATCTGCTTCATCTATTATAACCCCTGTCTGTGCAGATAGCCAATCTCAGTATCTGAAATTCTAAGCACTCCAACATAGGAACCTCCTCTGAGAGGCAACATGCCACCAAGGTAGAATGTTCCACATCATCAAGCTGTTTAACACCCCCCAGTTGTTAACATACATTATACGATTTGCTTCAGGTTCTGCGTATGAGATGTACTGAAAACGTGAGCTTTGCCTTAGGCTCATGGCCCATCCCCAGGATATCCCATTAAATATGTACAAATATTCTAAAAGTCCAAAGAAATCCAAATTCAGAAACACTTCTGGGCCTAAGTGATTTATATAATAAACATTCAACCTGCCCTTACCTGTGAGAATGTTTTGTAAGATGTGGATTAGGAAGCCATCCTTTTAATGGACAGTGAAATAATCGGGGCATACCCTAAGATGAAATAGAAATTTGGATTCTATTACAGATGAAAACTAGATGCTTTGAAGTTGACAGAAGAAGGAAGAGTGTTCTTCATTTAATAAATACCTTTAGGGAATCCAGTGATAGGCCTTGGAGGCTGGCCCTTTATCCTGAGAGTGAACTATTGAATTCCATCATTATGATTTGACTTTGGTTCTAAAGGTATATAAGGAATTTAAATAGCCTGATGTGTTATTCCACTTAAATATACTTCTTTTTGAGTTAATTTTTTTAATAATGTAGAAAAACAACTTTTCAGCCATATAAATTTGTTACTACTAGGTTTTTAGTCTGAGAGTCTCATAATAACTATTCTTGCTTCATGCTTTATTATGTAATTTAATTTTTCATGTCTTTCTTTTATTGGCTCTAAAGTCGGTTTAGAAAAAAATAATTAGATTATGAGGTTAAAGCCATAGTTAAGATAAAAATGACAGTTCAATAAAAAACTTCAATATAATCTCTATCTTCCAAAATAAAATACAGCTGCTATGAGATTTAATTATTGTATTATTCAAATAAATTTTCCCTGTACATTTAAAACACGTAAGACAGAAACTCTGAGA
>NW_004949119.1:3587569-3606325 GCF_000317375.1 Microtus ochrogaster
AAATAAATAAATAAATAAATAAATAAATAAATAAATAAATAACTCTAGATACTTCATGGTCATAGGGCCCCTAATGAATGCGGAGAAAGCAAATCTAACCTGAGAAGAAGTGGAGTGTTCCTGGAAGTAACTTCCCCAGGCAAAGGCAGGAGGCCTCCAGAGCCACTGCACCAAATTGTTTAAGATGGAATCTCACAACGTATGGTGACACACACCTATAACCCCAGCACTTGGGAAGATGAAGTAGAGGAGCTTATATTACAAGTCAGTGACATCCTGTTCTATACTCTGTCTCTCTCCAAAAGATTAAGACTTTTAAATTCAAACACCTTTTAGTAAAGTAAAATGTGAATATCATTAAAGACTCCTCTAGTTTTCCTATACATCAGAACAAAATCAGTAGAAAAGCCCAACAGTGATGTGTCCTGCTCATCTTCGTCCCAGATCTTTTCTGCATGACCTCCCCATCCTCAGGGTTCTGAGCTCATACTGTTTTCTTCATCTTTGCTTACTTAAGTAAGAATCTTTCCCTGCTAGTTAGTGGCTTAAATGCATTAGGCACAAAAGGCTGGGAAATAGCTCTGTAGGAAAGTGTGGAGGACTGGCTGGCTTTCCAGCGCCTATGTAAAAAGCTGGGTACAACAGCACACACCTGGATCCTCAGCATGGGACGGGGCAGGGAGAAACAGGTAGATCTTTGGGAGTGGGGGTTGCTGGCTAGTTAGTCTAACCAAAATTGGAGACTCCCGGTTCACTGAGAGACCCTGTCTCATCAGATAGGTGGAGAGCTCCAGATGGCTCTGTCATCAGTTTCTCTGTGGGCAGCATTCCCTTAAGTAAGCGTTTTCCAAGCAGGGAGTAGAAACCCATTAGAGAGTTACAAAATCAATTTAGCGGGTTGTAACTAATATTATAAAAATAGACTAGAATAGATAATATTAAGAGTTTAGTTTTTTAAATGTCCATCCAGTGTAGCTTCTATCTTTGGTAAAATAAAATACAGCCGCTAAGAGGCTTACTGAAGGTACATGATTAGTATAAATATTGGTTTCTGTAGGTTCTGTGTAGTCATGTATCTGTGTTTCTGTGTGTTGAGTGTATGACAGTACATCTAGTATGAGTACACACATGTATAGGATGTGGCCCACGCATATGGAGACCAGAGGTCAGTATTAGATGTCACTTCTTCTCCTTAATTTTTGGAGATAGATTCTCTCAATGAACCCACAGCTCAGTGATGGATTTGTTGACCAGGACACTCTGGGGAGCTTCCTGTCTCCACCTTCTCAAAGCAAGGTTACAGACACATGCACCAATTCCGACTTTTGTGTGTGTGATGGGGTTCTAAATTCACGTACTCATGGTTTTGTGGTAGGCACTTTACCAAATGAGCCATCTCCCCCTGCCTCAGTTTATACAATTTTTAATCACATAGTATAATTAGATATTATTGATACATGTATATGTAGGTGTAATTATTTATACATGTAAACAGTAATATGCATGTATGTGTATTTGTATGTATAATTTATTTATTCATTTGTCATGTGTCCCAACATAAAGTGTATTAAACTGTGCATATGAAATTGATATTTCTTTCGTAGTACCAAAGTAGCTAGATAATGTCAGTTAAAGTGATATAATTTAGCTTGCTGTGTCTGACTGGGAGTTAAGAACAAAATTAAGTTTAGTAGAAATTTAAGTTATTTAAGTCATAGAATAACTAAGATTCTATCTTCCTGGCAAAGTTTCAGCTTCTTCTTATTATTATGAGGATAATCATTCCATCTGCCTCAAAGAATGAGGATTAAACTGCTTAGCATGACCTCTTGCCCATACTAAGTACCAAATAAATGTTAGTTACTGTTACTAGGATCATTACGGACACCATTATCCTATGCTGCCACCCCCTTGCCATCTTTGTTTCTTCCTCGTAAGACATTAGGCCTGTCAGGGTCACTGAATCTTAGGTTTCTGCCATCAGATGGGTAACACACTCTGGTTCTTAGCCCCAGAATTTGGGGAATGCTAGCAGAAGTCCTTAGAAGTCCTGCTCAGGAGATCTGTCCGAGGGATTGCATCGAGGAGCGAATGGAGGGAGAGAGTAATGAAAGAGATGTCTCAATGGGGGGGGGGTACATTTTAGGGTCACGTAGATACCTGATGCAGGGGAAACTCCCATGAAGCTACTAGAATGACCTCAGCTAAGACTCCTAGCAATAGTGGAGAGGTCACCTAAACTGACCATCTCCTGTAATCAGATTGGTAACTACCCCAATTGTCATCAGAGGGCTTTCATCCAGTAACTGATGGAAACAGATGCACAGATCCACAGCCAAGTAGTGGGGTGAGCTCAGGGAATCCTGTGGAAGAGAGGGAGGAAGGATTGTACGAGCCAGGCGGGGGGTCAGCATCATTACAAGGGAGCCCACAGAAACAACTGACCTCTTCATAAGAGCTGAGTAACTAGGGATTCTGCATTTGTGTGATAGTTGTGTGTCTTGGTCCGCTTATGGGACTCCTGGCAGTGCTCCCATCGTCTGTCCCTAAGCTTTGACTGGCTTTGGGGAACCTGTTCCTTATGCTGGGTTGCCTTGCCCAGCCTTAACACAAGGGGAGGAGCTTAGTCCTACCTCAACTTGATGTACCATGCTTTGTTGACACCCAGGGGAAGCCTGCCCCTTCTGAACAGAGGCAGAAGATGGTGGATTGGGGAGCAGGGTGGGCAGAGAGAATGTGAGGGAAGGGAATTGGTAGGAGAGAGAGGAGGTGAAGCTGCGGTCAGGATGTCAAATAAATGAAAAAATAATAATACAATAAAATCCCATTTGAGCCAGGAAGGGTTTCCCAAGGTGAGATGTGTGTCTCAAACCACCTTGTGGGCAGGGAAGGCATGGCAGGGCAGGGTGGGGATTTAGTCAAAATAGTCAGGAAAGAGCCCATATGGTAAACCTGGGTACAGGGAAGTCATGAAGGTGTGTGTCTTTGTTGTTGTCGCTAATGTGAGTTTTGGGGATCAAACTCAGGTCTGCATGCTAGTTCAGCAAGCACTTTATCCACTGAGTTGTGTCCCCAGCCCTTGGGGGATTGCCTGCAGGAATGAGGGAGAGAGAGGACTCCAGGATGGATGGAGATGGCGATTTGTGACTGTGGGAAGGCGAGGCTCCTCTTGCTCTTGTTGACATTTTGTGCTGTCACTTTGTCTGATTTTTGTCCCTTTACTTATGCACAATCCTGATTCCAGCTTCTCCCAGGCAAGAGAGGTTGTTCATGCCTCTAGTTAGCCCATAGACACTCAACTTCGTTCTTTTTCTCCACCTTATCCTGCCTGCTGGTCTTTGGGCCTAGGTTATAGTCTCGGGGGAGGTGGTTATATAGGGGTCCTATGGGCAGGGCAGATGGTGCCATTAATTCATGCCTTTGTTATGAGAATTGATGGCCTGCAGCCAGGATGCCATGTTGGTATTTATGACTGGTTGCTATGAAGAATTCACACTCTCAAGAAAAAAAAAAAAGCCCGTTTTCCAAGGAAAAGTTGAAGATAGCTGAGCAGTGGATATTGGTTTCCATTTTCATTTTCCCAGCATATAATATAAGTTGCATTACAATAAATTCAGTCAGTTCAAATGTTTTTCATCTAAAAAATTGAATACATTCTTTTTCTTGCACCTAACTGCACGGGGTGATCGTTCATATTTGCACGGTCTTTGTTGTTTTGACTGGTCACAGTTGCTGGTGTTAGTTCACTCCTAAGTAATGACTTTCCTGTATTGAGGAAGACAGATGACTTATTAGATGTCAGAGGCCATCGAAAGCATTTCCAACTCAGCGTTTTTAATAGCTGGTCTTTCTTTGATTTGCTTTTCTTCCCAGTTCCTTCCTCTCTTGTTTCCTTTGCCCACGTAGCATGCATAGGCCCCCGCCCCACCTTCCAGTCTCTTTATCCTCTCCGTCTCTTCTGGATGTTTTCTGCTGCATCTTTACATCCACTGAGGGTCCTCAGGAGCCGTTTGTTGTCGCTGGATAACTTTCCCTACAGTAGTGCGATGTGGCTTTCCTGCAGGGAACATTTATCTATATGCACGGCTATGTATCTGTCCTTTAAGCACAAAACAATAGTGGGCTGTATCCATGGCAAGCATCTTTTCTTGACTTCATGGGCAGTTCTTTTTTAACCTGTGGATGCTGTCCACCTTGGAGGACTTGGCATGCACGGAAAGCAAGCTACTCCATTTTCCTTCCTCTACTGTGAGCACAACATGCTTGTTCTTCTCACTGGCCTCTGAATATGATGCTCTTACACTCTGGCTCTCAGAAAATAAGTCTGATTGATTAGTCAAGCCGATGCAAGTGTTAATGCGGGGATTGTTAAATGATGCAGCTACATGCTTCGGTTGGGACACTGTGCCATACCTGGGGAACAGTAGGTGCTCAGACAGTGCATACGAGATGAATGGATGTCTACCAAGATGCCAATTCTCAGACCTGGTTGGTGGGTTTGGGAGGGAATTTATTGGAGAGTGAGAAGCTTAAACATTGCTGCCACAAACTATATCCTATTGGGAAACATAAACATAATGAGAGGCCCACCAGCCAGTGAGGGGTGTCACACCCATGGGTAAGGTTGGGTACTGTTCCAGGCATAACTGGGGGTCGGAGAGCTCTGAGATGATAGTGATCTCTGAGTGACAAGGAGCCAGCCAAATTAAGAGGACAGTGTGCCAAAGATAATGGAGCATAAGGTTTGGGTGCAGAAGACAAGGGCTGTTGGCAGGTAGGATTTCTGTGTGCTTGTGGAGCACAGCAGCGGTGGTGGCAGCGGAAGTCAGCATCTATGCTGTGGGAGCAGGCAGCTGTGGTCTGAGCTGAGGTTAGGAAGGAGCCTGGGGCCAGGCAAGCTGGGACCTTAATGTAGGTTTTAGCTGAGAAGCCCATGGGCAGTCTCAGATGAGGACATTTTTAGTTAGTTCCATTGCTGGTTTGTGGAGGATGGAGGTAGAAATACGAGAATAGGCACAACAGTGGGTGTTCTAGGCATTTTATTCCGTGGGGTATTCTTGTCTTTGAATTTGTGAGAGGTGATGTCTGGGATGTAGCATTCAGGGCAACTCATGAGGACTGCAACCACATGCCATGTGGCAGAGCATGGAGCTGGTGGGAACCCAAGTCCCAGGTGAATGACAGGAGTCCCATACCGGCCCTGGCCTGCCTGCCTCTGGACGTATTGTGGGGCCCAAAGAAAAAAATTCCTGTCTGGTTGAGAGCACTAACAGGTTAGTGTTTGGGTGGATTTGTTTTGTTCTGTACAGTTAAGTATGACCCTAACTACTTGCTTTTGAGAGCCTTAATAATAATAATAGGATAATGGATAATTTTGTTCTTTAGTGTGCTCATCTTTATTTCAAGCCATATATATGCATACATGTATGTTTTTCCTTAATCCTTATAACAACTCTATGTGATAGAGACTAGAACCAGGATGATAATGCTTCTCTAGTATCAGGACCCCAAGGCACGGGAATAATTTGGTAACTTTCCCAGAGGCACACAGTGGTAGATAGATGTGAAGACATACTGACTCTGGTTCAACCATTGTGAGGGCTGTGCTATTCTTCCTTTGTTAGACTGCTGTATGGTGGTAGGGAGAACATGTATCTACTATAACGTCAGGGGACAGCTTCCAGGGTTGGGACTTGCCTTTCATCTTGCCTGAGACCATGCCTGGCCACTGCATATGCCAGTCTAGCTCACCTTAGGGATTCCCCTGGCTCTGCTTCTCATCTCACTGTAGGAAAGCTGGGGTTACAGATGTGTGCTACCAAGTCTGGTTCTCAGTGGGTTCTGGAGATTCAAGCGCAGATCCTTGTCCTGGTTCAGTAAGTACTGTCTCTCCAGCCCCATAGTTTTTATACTGACTGAAACAGCCTTTTGATGGTTTAGGGAATGAGGCCAGAGGGAATGATTTTGTGGTAGATTTGTATCGTGTGTTAGTCAGGACAGGCTGTGGCTGTAATCACACTGCAGGAGCTTCACCCCAAAGAGGCTTTTTTTTTTCATGAAATCCCCTTGGTATTTGATTTGGGACCCTATGTCCATGCGGTGTCCTAGGGACCCAGAATCTGCCTGCTTCTGTACTTCTGTCCACCCCCTCCAGTCCCAGCACACCAGAGTTCTCTGCTTCTTTTTCTCACACCCAGAGCTTTCTAGGTCACTCAGTGTCTTGTCATTTTCACTGCCCCACTGGAACCTGGCCAAGTGTCACTCCATCTCTCGATCATGTCCCATTCTGCTAAAGCATTTGCCAGGGTGCAAGCCACATGTGGCTTGATGACAGCGCCAAGTGCTCTAAACCCTACCTGCGCCCCATCTCACGTTGTATGTTACTTTCAAAGCCTACATATATGTAGAGCTTTGTGAGAGTGGAATTTACATGGAATCAGGGCTAGACAAACAGCCATTCTGTTTGGAATACATACAAGTGGCTTATTTTTTATTTATACCTTAATATTCATGCAGGGAATTTTGCCCTCTTTTAACTCAGCAGTTGTAAAATTCTCTTTTAATTTCTGCTCTTATCATAAATCGCATCCTCTGGTTATTATCTGGCTTGATGAGGCTGTATCCTAGGACTGTGCTGAATTAAGATTAAACGAATGGCCGGGGTAGAGAGCAGATCCATGGTTACTTTGCTGTCATTTTCCTTTGCTATGAAGCCCACTTGGTGATCTGAACTGGTAAATTTCACCAGTGGGTTTAGAGGCCCATATATCCACATCTGTCTGCTCTGGGTAACTCGCGGGGAAGCACTCACCTTTCTCTGTATTTGTATATACACACATCTATAAAAATGAAATTACCTACAAAATCATTGAAGATAGAAGTTCGCAAATTTTGTGCGTGGATCCAATCAAGGCCGCCGCAATATACAGTTAAGCAGGAAATGGGGTTTGGCTATTAAGCAGTGGCAGATTGCTTGATATACGGAATATTTCTCCGAGTTCTATTATTTGTATTTTATTCTCAAATATTTTAAGAAGACAGGCTTCTAAATTCACTGTGGGGCTCTGTGTCATCAAATCTCATCAGCAGTCGCTGAGGTCCCTAATTAACTTATACTCTATAGACCCATTTCTTTGCTTCTATTTTTCTCCATTCTCTCTAATGGTGCTGTAAGTTACACTGGAAAGAACAATAAGATTTAAGAGAAGAATTAATTTAGAAAGTTAGGAATGGAAGAGATAAGGGAAAATGAGAAAAAGCGCCTCACTATTTTGTCTTGTAAATGACTTTCCTTTCCTAGGCTAGGAAATCCATTTATCCAAGGAGAGGAGGGTGTTAATGAAATAGATCATGAATGTAGCTATTACAGTAATGAATTTTAACACTCACTTTGTTATGTGATATTTTATTTATGAGTTCCTTGATCATTCAGATAAAGACAAGAAGTTTATGGCACTAGATTATGTCTTATTTTCATAAACATATTCAGTAGTTTAATAAACATAATTTATTTTTTCCCTCCTTAAAAAAATCAGCAAAATTTATGAGAGATTATCTTAGGGTTAATGAAGTCTAACATTAAGGAAATATTACCCCATAATATTGGAGCCTTCAGAGTCGGAGTTGTAATTGCTTAATGCTTTTCTCTACAGGCTATTTTTATAAAGTACACGCTTTGTGCCATTAATCCAGTTTTTACAAGTTATACTTAGACCAATTCATTGGGAATTATGTACCCATGTTTATATTTTTCAGTCAGTGCTTTCATTAAAAGATGTAGTAAAGAGTTGAAAATTTAATGTAGAAGGAAGGGGAAGACAATTACGCCTTTGCTCTCGGGGAGTTGCCCGTGTGTGTGTCCCCACCATGTTCAGTCTTCGACACTGATTCCCTCGGCTGGCTGTCCGCACTACAGGTGAGAAGGTAACGATCTGTGGGCCCAGCAGGACAGGAGTGTAAATCCCTATTGAAAGCTGCCAATAGTTAAAATTTGGAGTTGCATTAATATAGTCCAAGTCATAATGCACTTAGGTAATGAAAAGCCCAGCCGACAGGTTGGAGTTTGCCCTTCTTAAGTCAGGCCTGCCAATTAGTCGGGTAATAGATGCCTGGCCCCCCAAAATGAGATTGCAAGTGGCTGGAAAGGGCAGACGGAGAAGCCCACTATGGATTTTGGTCATGTGCATTTGACTGTGTCAGCTCATTCTTTTTTTGAAATTGAATGTAATGTGTTGAAAAATACTCTCTTGGTGAATTAATGAACTAAAAGAGGTATTGATATTCGAATAGTGGTGAAAGCTAGGTCTTCCATCACCAGCGCCGCCCTCCCTGCCCCTACCCCATATTTTATAATAGAAGGCTCAGCAGGGCCAGGGTTACCAGGCGTCTCATCAGACTGGTCTCGCTCCCCCTGCAGACAGGGTGGACAGAGAAAGATGAGGATGGCGGACCTCGGCTCCATCAGTGAAGCAGCTGATTCTTCTCTGCCTTCTCTACTTTTTCTGATAGCTGTCCTTGAACTCTGTTGATATTCATTGGCATCAAGGCAGACATACATATGCTTGTATATATATATTTGGAAAAGTGAACAACCAAGGCCTGGATAAATCACATGACCTGACTCAATATGGACTTGTGATGAGGAGGATTTCCAAGTCTGTCTTCTTCTGCCACCCTCTGTGAGAAGGAAAGGCGATTAAATTCATCAATATGTTCACGAAAATAGTGCTAGGCTCAGGAGGCTAAGAAGACATTAGATGCATTCAAATCAAAATGAAAAAAAAGAGAGCTGGAGAGATGGCTCAGTGGTTAAGAGCACTTGCTGCTTTTGTACAGGACCCGGGTTCAGTTCTCAGCACTGACTGACAGATCAAAATCATCTGTAACTCTATTTCCAGGGAATATGATGCCCTCTCCATGGGTACTGCACATGTATGGCAAACACATTAACAAAATGATAAGGAACTCTGTCTCTGTCTCTGTCTCTCTGTCTCTGTCTCTCTGTCTCTGTCTCTGTCTCTGTCTCTCTCTCTCTTGTTTGACCAAAGGAAAAGTCTGACTAGAAATTTCACTTCTGGATTTGTAGCCGAGAGCCCAAAGCAGGCCTTGAACAGATCTTCCTTGATCTGTGTCCTTTGTGGCATTATTCACAATAACCAAAAAGGAGTTGCATTCTCTGTTCATTCAGAACTGGCTAGCCAAACAAGATATGCTGCACACATATAATGTGTTATTATTTGCTTAAAGAAGAGTGGGAGCTAGGTGTGGGGCCACCCACTGTAATCCCAGCATGTAAGAGCCTGAGGCTGGAGAATTGGTAGTTCAAGGCCTGGAGAGCCTTTCACATCTGGAGACCCTGTTTCAAAAATACACATACACAAAGCAGGCGGCATGGCCAAGTGGATAAAGGGGCTTGCATCTAAGCCTGACAACCTCTCTTCCCACCATGGAGCCCACGTGGCAGAAAGAAAGAACTAGCTCCTGCAAGTTGTCTTAGGACCATCGTACTTGTATTATGGCATGCTGAAAACACAAGCCCATACATACATGCATAATAAGGAAATTTTGACACATGCCACAGCATGGGCAACCTTTGAACACAGGCTGCAAGTGAACAAGTCAGGTCACCAAAAGACAACCTATTTGCTTTTACTTACATGCAATACCCAGAAGAGGCAACATAGAAAGACAGAAAGCAAACTGAGGGTTACCAGGGACCAGGGATTTGGTGATGGAGAATTATTATTTAATAGAAGCCTAGTTTTCATATATGTGATACAAAATATTCTGGGAAAGGACAAGGTTATGTTTGCACATTGTAAATGGACTTCACACTCAAAAGTGATTAAAATAGTATTTTGATGACATGTACGTCCAAGCATACATGTGACTACCACCATTCCCAAGGAGTGCTTGGCTCAGTTCACTGATCCACTTATAAAAACAACCCATTCAGAATTCATTGAGAACAGTTAACCTGCTAAGTCCCAGGGTCTGAAAAGACACCAGGAGGGTTTGGGCTAAGAGATAGCTCAGTGTGAAAAAGTGTGTTCTCTGTAAACATGAGGACCTGAGTTCAAACTCCAAGCACTTACATAAAAAGCTGGGCATGTCCGCCCATGACTGTAACCACGGAGCTGTGGAGGGAGGAGATAGGAAGATGAACGAGGCTGCTGGCCACCTGCCTGGCTCCGGGCTCGAGGAAAGACTGTCTCTGCCTCAAGGGAAGAGAGTACGGAGGAGTAGGGCCGGTTATCCAGCACCTTTACTGGTCACCATCCCTGCCCTCCTCCCATCAGTGTGCATTTATGCCACCCACAAAATAACTTAAAAAATTAAAAATCGAAAAATGTAGAGTGGTATTTGAGATGGTAAGTTAGGAGAATATAACCTTCACAACAAATCTCCAGGTAAGAGGAGAGGATCAGGAAGCAGGGACAGGGCAGAAGCAGTGCTCCTTTCTGTCACTATGCTTGGTGTCAGGTGAGCTTGCGTGGTACCAAGACACCTGAGCAGGATGCTGACACCAAAACTGGGGCCACATTCACTGTGTAAACTTCTGTGGACTTTGGACAGACAGATTGGTTTAAATCTTGGCTTTTTCATTTTTTCTTTGAAAATTATACTTTACATTTTTTATTGATTTATTGAGCTATACATTTTTTTCGGCTCCCCTACCTGCTTCTCCCCTCCCCTCTTCTTCAACCCTCTCCCATGGTCCCCATACTCCCAATTTACTCAGGAGATCTCATCTTTTACTACTTCCCATGTAGATTAGATCTATGTAAGACTCTCTCGGTGTCCTCATTGTTGTCAAGGTTCTCTGGGTTTGTGCTTTGTAGGCTGGTTTTCTTTGCTTTATGTTTAAAAACCACTTAAGAGCGAGTACATGTGATAATTGTCTTTCTGGGTCTGGGTTACCTCACTCAGTATGATGTTTTTGTAGATCCATCCATTTGCCTGCAGATGATGAGCTGCCATGACTTGGACAATCGCTTCATCTCTCGAAGATGCAGTTTCCCTATCTATATAATGGGTTCCTGGCCGTACCCCTGCTCTGGCATCATTGAGATTTTAAATGGTGCAATGCAGATGAGACTTTCAGAGTCTGTGGTCCTCACTGGCCGTTATCCTGTATCCACCAGACACTCCACGTTATCTGTTCGCCCACGTCCTCCAGTCTGCCTCCGAAGCTTGTGAACTTCTTTTCTCCTTACCAAGGAAGGAGCTCCTGGTGTGAACTTTGAGACTTACCTGATTTTCATGATTTCACGTGTCTGCTTATATTATGCCTTTATCATTTTTACTTTCATATTTAACCAGAATGTTCGGGGAGCAAGGTGCCTTGGACAATTTAATTTTCTGACTAGCTAATGCCTGCAGCACACCACTTTCACTTCAAGTTTTATTTGTGAAAAGGTTTTCTAAAAGCCATTTGTGTCCTTTATCTCTTTAAGAAGTATAGTGAGGAAGCTGGAGAGATGGCCCAATGGTTAGGGGTGCTTGCTGATTTTATCCAGAGGATCTGAGTTCAGACCCTGGCACCCATGTTGGTGCTCACAGCTGTCTGTATAGCCAGTCTAGGAGCTCTGTCATTCTCTTTTTATCTCTAGGAGAACATGCATGTGCATGCACACACACACATACACAATTATAGAAGCCAAGGTCATACATTTAAGAGGGATTCAGTTCAAGAGGGGGTGCTTGTGGTTGAACACGTGGGATAGGGAGGAGTGGAAATGATACAAAAAGAATGTACTTGTGTTTGAAATCCTCAAATATATTTTTAAAATGTAAAATAAACTTTTTTTTTCCGAGACAGAGTTTCCCTATGTAACAGCCCAGGCTGTCACTCTTTAGACCAGGATAGACTTGAATTTACAGAGGTCCACTTGCCTCTGCCGCCCAGTGCTGAGTCTAAAGACATGTGCTACCATGCCTACTGCAAAAATAAATCTTAAAAAAGTTTTGTGAAGGCAGAGAGGGCTAAGCTGGTAGAGGTGCCTGTTATCAAGTCTGACAAGCTGTGTTCAATCCACGGACCTGGAGGAGATAACTGAGGCTCATAGTTGTCCTCTGATCTTCGTGTGTGTGTGTGTGTGTGTGTGTGTGTGTGTGTGGCATGCACACATGTATCCATACACACATAATTATAAATGTAAAAAGTATGAAGTATAGTAAATAATAAAATTTATTCTTTCCTTGACAATGAAAGATTTTGGAGCCTGTTCAAACAATCGGTTTATTTGCTGCAGAAATATAAACAGAGCGAAATGCAGAGTGAGACACAGGACTGCATGCATAGTAAGCCCAGGTCTAAACTAAGAGGGTTTTTTGTTTGTTTGTTTGTTTGGGTTTTTTTGTAAATATTACCCTTAAAAAAACAGTCTTTGTAGTGTTACATCAAAACTAAGAGTATGGGATAGAAATTATGATAGGTAGTGTGGGGTCTTTGAATTCTCATTTTTTTTTTTCAAGAATAAATTACAGAAAGATCTCTCTCCTCAGAACCTTTCAGGGAGTCACGTGCAGTACACACGTGACCTTGGAAAGTCTAACTGCTACATTACCAGACTCTGGGACCATAGGGAAGAAACGTGCTTTCTCTTAACAAGCAGTTCAGCGGAGAGATGCCATTGTGGCATAGAGCCCTCACGCAGCGGGCTCTGTTGTTTCAAATCAGTACCTGGTGCTTTGATGTTTTATGATGGAAGGGAGGCAGGCTGGGAAATGGAAAGTTGAACTGGATAGAGCCGGCTGTGTGGTGGCAGTGGTTTTTCAGCTGTGTCTCCCCTTTGTGTAACTGGATGCCCCTGGCTGTGTGTGGGGTGCTCTTTCTAGATGAAGATGGTAGGGGTACAAATTGATGCTTTCCAAGCTTCTTCCAATTGTCATATTGAGAAGAACCCCTTCCTTTGATGGATCAAGCATTCAGGCATCCAGTCTCTGTTTTTGTACCTTTCACTGATAATTAGGAGACTCCAGGAAGTACTTGTCACTGGATACAGCATTCCAGGTTGATGAGGCTGTAGGACCTGGCAGAAAAGTCACCTTCTGCTTTTCCTTACCTCTGGTCTCCTTCCTCCTTGTCTGTCCACTCCCTCCTCTCCAGGCTCCTCCCCCACCCATCTAGATTATTGATTGGAAATCACCAAACAGTTTCTGTAACCATGTCATCAGTGGCTGCCAAGACTCTTGTCATGAATTCAGGCGCACGGTGGAAACTCTGGGGGAAACGGCACATTCTAGCTCAGGTGCAGGCATTCTAAGCTGCCTGGGCTGAGGGCTGTGGTTCAAACCTCTCAGAAGGTCTTTATGCAAAGATAGGGGATTTGCTGGGAGTGATTTCTCAGAGCCCCCACTTTCGATCCCCCTAGTTTCCCATTTTCCTTCCCCTTGCTTTGCTACGCTCCTGCTGCCTGCACGTTAGAGAGGAGGTACACAAAGGAATCGTGCAAAGTTGGGCAGCAATGGCAGGTGGGTTTGCATTTTCCCAGGTTAATTCACTTGATGAAAAGCTGCTGCGGGTGATGTGTCATATATCAAAGGCAGGGCATCAGTAATCTTTGCTCAAGGGCACGGCTAACAGACAGATAGACGGGAGAATGAGATGGAAAAAAGCAACTCATCCTTTTCTGCTAACACCACGAAGGAGATAAAGGAAGATTTATGAGTCCTCTCGGACCACATACCAGCAAGCCGCAAGCCGTAGTTTTCACATGTTCCCAAAATTGGTGGTGGAAGGTAATCTGGTTGTCACTGTGTCCACCCGGCCTTTAGGAAACAATGGGATTCTGGAAGGCTCTAGCTGTGTAGTCAGCTCTTTACTCTCCCTGCAGGGGTGTGCAGAGGTGTGAGTGTGGGGGATGTGTGTGTGTGTGTGTGTGTGTGTGAGTCTGCGTGTGTGTGAGTCTGGGCTTTGTGTGTGTGTGAGTGTGAGAGATGTGTGTGTATGTGTGTGTGAGTCTCTGTGTGTGTGAGTCTGTGTGTGTGTGTGAGTGTGAGAGATGTGTGTGTATGTGTGTATGAGTCTCTGTGTGTGTGAGTATGAGAGATGTGTATGTGTGTGTGAGTCTATGTGTGTGAGAGAGTGAGTGTAGGAGATATGTGTGTGAGTGAGTGTGGGAGTCTCTCTGTGTATATGTGTGTGTGTGTGTGTGAGTCTGTGTTAGGTGTGAGTGAGTGTGGGAGATGTGTGTGTATATATGTGTGTATTTAGAGCATCTTTGTATTCTTAAAGCACATGACCTAGAGCTTAACGTTATGGCCTCTGTAGAATAAAAATACGTGATTGTCTGAAATGAACATGGGTCAGAATCCCAGGGCTCTATGGTGGTGGCTCAGTGACTTAGTCAGTCTCTCCTCTGTAGAGACTCACATTCCTAACAGCCTTATGGTCCCCTGTCCCCAGCCTTTGTGAATAAGGAGCAGGGCAAGAAAGCCGCCTTGTATTATTTGCGTTAGTTGTTTGTCTTTTCCTGAGATGAGCCTAGCCCTGGGAACCCTGGTTTCTGGGATGGCTTGGGCTTCTTTATTCAGGCAACTCAGCAACTGATTCTGGAAGCCTGTGGAATGGTTGGTGAAAGCGTGACAAGGTCTCTGTATATTTCTCTCCCATGCCTTGAAAAAGGCACTGGATTGCTCCTGTGTTGGTGACCATCAACTCCACTTGGCAATTAAAAAAAATATTGTAAATTCCCCCCAAAATTGGTTTTGAGTTCTTTCTGTGGCTTGCTCCAGTTTTTTTTTTTCTTTTGAGAAGCCCAATTAACATTCTGTGCAGAAGGACATGATTGATTTCACACAGTGGTGGCTATATGAGCAAACCTCATTTAGACAGCTGAGTGAAATATACAAGGCAGAGGAATTTATGGGGCCCAGAGCCGCTCACATGTGGAATGAAAAGGAGCCGCCATCCCGTCCTTTCTTCCACTCCTCCCACTCCTGCCCTCCCCACCTACTCCCTTTACCTGCAGCCTCAGGGATGCCCACTGTGAGCGGTGACACCGTGGAGCCTCACATCTTCTCCCAGAGAAGACTGAATGTTGTTCGGTCATGCAGCCCTCCCATGGAAAGTATGGAGTGTGTGATCACATAGACAGAGAGCTTCCAGAATCCTTAAGGCCAGGGCAGAGGGAAGATGTCCCTGCAAAGGAATGCCTTGTCTGAGTGCTGCAAGCTTCTGCCCTGACCTCAGGAGGATCGACAGTTGCGAAGATTCTGGGTTCACTGTAAAGGATTCCTAAGACTCCTCTCTTAGGAACACCATTTGCTAATTTTTGCCAAGTGGTCTTGCGACAAGAATTGGTTTTGTCTTTGTATTTGACACCACAGTAAGTGTACTAGAAACTGCTAATGCCTTGAACTGACTTAGCTGTCAGTAGGCTGTGGTATAGAACAAGACACATTGTAGTCTGATTGGTACTCTATGCTCTCCTTGGGGACCTGGGCAGAATGCTTGGCACTACTGAACTTGCAGAACACAGCAATTTACACAGAGATAGCATTTGCTCTCTGGGCTGTCCATCAGAATGCCTGCTGACTGGGCAGAGAAACGAGAGATTGTATTTACTCCCCATCCTCTGAGCCTTTTCTGGAACTTGCATGTCTTTCTAACGCTTAGTTTCTGATACTTCCCACATGCCTGCCTTGGCCAACAAGCTTGCCTGTCTGCTTCTCTCTGTTCAAATCAGGTTCCTGTCTCCTTAATGACTGAGATGCAGTGCAGTCAGGGAGACCAATTTCTTTCATTCACCTACCAATAGAAATTCAGCCCAAGTTTCTGCAATTTACATTTGAAGGAGTACTTGAAACTTTTTACAAAAAAAAAAAAATGTTTGGTTAGAGTTTTTTCCTGAGATGTTTTTCTTTTCTGTCCTTGGTTCCTCTGTTGTGTCCTATGAAAGATGTCAACTCCTAGTCCCTAGAACCTCTAAATGCCACCATCTGTGCAAATGTCTGCAATGTGACTAAGATCTCCAGATGAGATCACCTTGGATTTTACAGTAGGCATGAATGTAATCCCATGTATCTATGTGAGGGAACAGAGGAAGAAGAGAGCCCTCCCCCCTCCCCAGAGGAGAAGGCACTGTGGAAAATAGAGCAAATCGAAAGAGGCCGGCCTTGGAGGTAGAGTGCTGGCCACATGCCTATAGGCAGCAGGAACGAGATGAGATGGAGAACATATTGTCCTTTAAAGCTTTGGGGACAGCCCATCCTGGTGATACTAACTTTCTGACTACCAGAACTGTGGAAGAATAAATTCGTGTTGATTTTAGTTATCAAATTTTTGTTAACTTGTTATAGCAACAATACAAGTCTAATACAGAATAAGATTACCCTATTATTGGCATCTCATGGCTCCTGGAAGTTGGGATGGCATGTAAACTGGACAGCCCAGGTTCTCTCATTGATGGACTTTATGGGGGGAGCTGGTATAGGACAGAAGAGGAGGACCTTTTGTCCCAACACCTTCAGGAGCTCTACTATGTTTTAGTGTCTCTTCTAGCCTTAGAAGAGCCTTGCAATCTACTATATGGGTTAGGGAACTGACTAGCTGCTTGGAGCTTACTTGAGACTAAGCCCAGCCGGTAGACACTGACGTTGGCATTTGCATGTAACATCCCTCCCATAGTCTAGTGTCTTCTTTCTCCCAGGCTCTTGCTTTCATTTTTGTTCATTTTCCATGTTCAATCTTCAGCCAGAGGCAGATATGTGGGCATTTTCCTTTGTTCCTTTTCTCTGAATGTGGTCCCTCAGTCCCAGCCTTTGTTAAATAGGCTGGCTCAATCTAGAAGAGATGACTGGATGTCGTGTCACAATACTTGACTCTGCTAGCCAGGTGGCTCTGGGCATCACTCTAATATAAACAGCAGCTGTGTAGTAGGAAGGTGTGATGGCGTCTGAGGCTATGTGTGTGGGAGAGAGAACGAGAATTGGAACAAAGGCTTGATACCATTAGAGAGACAAAGTAAAAATGCCTTCAGGTTGTTGTTGGTGGTGGTGTTTGTGGTGTGTGTGTGCGCGCACATGCGCGTGCATGCATGTGGAGGCCAGAGGTCCACATCTCCCTCATTTGCTCCGCATCTTATTTTAAAATTACATATATCTATATCTATGTGCATGTGCGTGTGGGGACACATATGCCATGATGTATGTTTAGAGGTCAGAGGATAACTCAGAGAAATCAGTTCTCCCCTTCCACTGTCTTTGTTCTGGGGAATGAACTTCTGTCGTTAGGCTTGGTGGCAAATAGCCCTACCTACTGAGCCATCTCACCAGCCCTCCACCTTAATTTTCTAGCCTGGCTGGCCAGTAAGCCCCAGAGATGCTTCTGTCTCTGCCAATATAAGTGTATATTGCCATGTGTGGTTTTCTTTTTAAAATGGATACTGAGAATTGAACTCGGGTCCTCATGATTGCCCACCAAGTACCTTACAGATGGAGCCATCTTTCCAGCCCTTTAGGGAGTTGGGGATGACTTATTATAGCATGATCTCTAGGCATCCCCTATATTTGGAATGCAGTCATTCTCATATCACCCAGTGACCGCAACCCAGAACTCAGTCCTCAGCGATGGAGCAATTCTTACTCTAAGGAGAAATCAGAATCTTGAGAGCTGGAACCCATGGGTGATGGACATGGTGGGGATGATCTTGGAAACCTATGAGATCTGAGAGCATGGTTAGCTTCCACAGTTTGCATCCAAAAGTTTGGTTCAGCAATAACCACACACATTCACCATTGGCACATGTGTCCACCTTAGCCACTTCCACAGGTGATACACACATGAAAGCAGCTGAGTATTCCTTCATTGCTCAGACTATTATTTACCAGAAAACACTTCCAGATCAGAGAAGCATTAATAAGCAAGAAAATCCCTTGATTATAATACATTCCACCCTGCATGAAAGGACCATGTGCTGGAGGAGACTGGCCAAGTGTCGGCACTCAGATTTAAGAGCTGGGAACCCCATCCAAGATGCCTGTGTAGTTACGAAGATATATACCCTTCCTCCAAGGCTGTTATCACCACGATTCCGTTTTGTGAAGATGTCTGCACTTGACTGCAAATACACAGGCTTGTATTTGACCTGTCCCTCCTTCATGGGTGGCTAAGGAGAGGGGATGAGACTGTCTGTATTTACCCTTATTTTGTATGTGTGTACCTACATGTGCTTGCAGGGGTCAGAAAATGTCCAGGGTCTCCTTGGATCACTCTTCACCTACTTTGTTGAGATAGGGTCTTCCACGAACATGCAGCTAGGCTGACCGCCAACAAGCCCTAGCAATCCTCCTATCTCCAACACATAGCAAGTATCCCTTCCCACTGATGTGTCTCCATAGCCCTGCGTTTAAATTTAATTTTTCTTTATTCTTAAGGATTTTATACATGTATATAATAAAATGCCATCTTATATAACTACCGTTTCCCTCCTCCAGCTCCCCCTCCGCCAGATAGCCTATGTGGACACCCACAGACATGTGGCCCACAAATTAGACATACACACACACACACACACACACACACACACACACACGAATAAAAACAAATCTTTAAGAAAAAAATTGGGATCTGGAGAACACAGACTGCTCTTCTAGAAGACTAGGTTTGATGCCCAGCACCCACATGGTGGTTCAGAACTATTTGAACTATTTGATGCCCAGCACCCACATGGTGGTTCAGAACTATTTGAACTATTTGATTCCCAGCACCCACATGGTGGTTCAGAACTATTTGAACTATTTGATTCCCAG
>NW_004949119.1:3606425-3616083 GCF_000317375.1 Microtus ochrogaster
TGATTCCCAGCACCCACATGGTGGTTCAGAACTATTTGAACTATTTGATTCCCAGCACCCACATGGTGGTTCAGAACTATTTGTAATTGCAGTCTTAGGGAATCTGATATTCTCTTCTGACCCCTGAGGACACCAGGCTTGTGTGTGGTGCACAGATATATACAGGTAAAGGACACACAAACAGAGACACAATTTTGTTGTATTTCATTGTTTTTTTCTCCTTTAAAAGAACAGTATGAGCCGGGCAGTGGTGGCTCATGCCTTTAATCCCAGCACTCAGGAGGCAGAGGCAGGTGGATCTCCATGAGTTTGAGGCCAACCTGGTCTACAAGATCTAGTTCCAGGACAGGCTCCATGCTTCAGAGCTACAGAGAAACCCTGTCCAAAAATAAATAAATAAAAAATAAAAAAATAAAAAAAAGAAAGAAAGAAAAAAAATAAAAAAAAAAACCCAAACTAAAACCAAAACCAAAAACAAACAAACAAAAAAACCCAAAACAAACCAAAAACAAAACCAGTATCCTTCCTTGTATCCTTAAGTTTTTCATATGTTAACAAGGAGTTAATTGCACATCACTGGAAGTTTGTTTGTTGGTGCTCAGTTGTAACACCCTAATCCTGTTTGTCTTATGTCCCCACTTGTTTGAGAGCAATGGTTTTGAAAACTGTAATTCAACCTTTTCAACTGGAAAAGCTTTCCATGTGGTGGTAAAGGTTGTGCAGCCGCAAATGGACTTGCTCTCTTGGAAGCATGTGTCTCAAATGGTTACTATGATAAATTTCTGTATGTGTTGCCACCATTTTCAAACAGAGTGTGTACAGTACAGTAGAGGAAGTTGTCAGCAAAGCTCTCTCCCCATAGCTCTTCCTTCCAGAGAGGCCCCGAGTGCTCACAGCTTCTTGTAGTGTATATTGAAGCACTACATTCAAAATGTGCAAATATATTTTGAATGGCCCAATGGGGAATCGAACCCAGTCGACTTGGTTGGGGCTGGAGAAGCTGCAGGGGGGTGATGGTGGAGTGAAGTGAGTAGGCGGCTACTGGAGACCAAGCTTCTAATTCAGAACATTTATGTCAATTCTTCTTGAGAGCTTCAGGCCTAGCCATGTCATCACGGAAGAGAGGCTGGACTGAAAAGTTGTGGCAATCCAGAGGCCATACCAGTTCCATGGAGCTGTTGTTTGCCTAGTCCAGAGGCATAGATCTGCTAGTAATGGGGGGAGCTAAGCCGGGAAGAGTTTAGGCTAAGAAAGCCAGGACACATTTCACAATGGGCAGAGTGGACAGACTGCCTGTGGGGAGGCAATGGCCACGTTGCCGCTGGAGGAGCTGGAGAGAAGACTTGACACAAAGCACAAGGAAATGGCTGATAAAAACCCTCCCTGGGGCCAGCACCATGGCCTTAATCAGGCTCTTCCAGGCCTGGCCTGCGATTCACTGATTCACTCTCAAATGATCCAAAGGAGGGAAACAATTGCTTGGAAAATGGCCGTGGGGGATAATGGGTATCGACAGCAGATATTGGCTGCCTCCCCTGTGGGCATTAGTGCCTTCCCACCTTGTGTCCATATGGCTTTTTGTCCATCTGTCAATCTGTCCCTTCCTCCTTCAGTCCATTAATTTAACAAACAGTGTTTCTGAACCTTTAAGTCTACACGAACACTTGGCTGCTAAGAATGGTCATTTCCAGAGAGGACAGCTACGCTGGGACATACGGGCGAGAACTGAAGAATGGTTTAGGCAGTGGAGGCCACCTGTGACCCTGCGCCGAGACTGTGGCATGTGCACAGGGTTAGCAGATGTGAGGATCGGAGAGGAGCAGGATGTTGCCGGTAGAGGGTGGATGATGGAGAGGCTGAGAAGGATGTTCTGAGAGGTTGCCTAGGTAACAGGACTCAGAGTAGGGTTTGGTGGACTCTGGGTAAGGAGTTTGGGTATGGGAAGGCCTTTTATCTCTGTGCTCATGTTTCCTTTTGTCTTCTGGCCCACACTTCCTGGGGGTCAGCTGTGTCGTCAGACAGATGTGAGAGCTGTGTGATGATAGAGGAGCAACAGGCTTTGAGCACCAGAAGGCAGGGGATGAGGTGACCCTGGGAAAAGGACTCTGCCTTCCTGGCAGTTCTGCCTTGGCCTCAGGAGGCCAGGATTTTAGGGAAGTCCATTGTGTTGTAATAATTAGTACCACACAGGACAGGATCATATAAGAGCAATTAACTCAAGTGCAAAGCAACTTGGAGCAGATATAGGGAAACAAAAATTGCAACTTGGCATTTTGGAGCTATTTCCATATAGTGATATGCCTTGACTCAGAGGGAGGGGCTTGGTCCTACCTCACCTGAATTTGGCAGGCCTTATTGACTCCCCATTAGAGACCTTACCCTTTCTGAGGAGTGGATGGGGGATGGGTTCGGAGTAGACACAGGGCAGATGAAGGAGGAGAAGAAGGAAAAACTGTGGTTGGTATGTAAAATGAATTAAAAAAAAAAAAGAACCCAATTGTTTATAGAGGGAAAAGAGTATTTTACCACTGGGGAATAAGTTAGAAAACAATACATTTTCTTTAATTTTGCAGTTATATATATTTTTTTTTCTTCCATTTCATTTTATTGCAGGAAGTTCTAAGTATGAGGACAAGAAGGCATATCACCATATGGAAATGGCTCCAAAATGCCAGCTCATGAGGCAGTGAGAGATCCCATTGCCAGGGTCCCCACAAAGAGATCAGGCTATGCAAATGTTGCCCACATGGAGGGGTCTGTTTCAGTCTCATACAGACTCCCTACCTGTCAGTCTAGAGTTTTGTGAGCACCTATGAGTTTGGGTCAACTGTTGGTTTCCCCATCATCATGACATCATTTAGCATGCAATTTAGATTTGGGTGATGAAAATGTTTTTTCGTTAAAGATAAGGCAAGTGGGTATGTGTCCCCAGCTATATGGTATTTTCTCTTGTGTCTTTTTTCTCTTACTGATGTCACATGGTGTATTGTTTCATAGGGGAAAAATATTTTATTTAGGCTTAGTCTACTTTTATTTATTGAAAAAACTTAAAATTGTGTTACTAACTAAAAATGAGAACAGTGGGAAATAAATGACAGGAGACTCTAAAAAAAAAAAAATTGCAACTTGGACCAGGAAGATAAATCTTAAAATGCACATATAAGTCTTTATACGTGTGTATATGGATTTACATGCACCAAACATTTTCAGATAATATTGGAACTATGATCTGATTTTTAAAAAAGGTTAACCTATTTTTTATCCTATAAATGTTCTTGCAAATTTACATACCAACATCATCTATTTTATACTTCATACTTGCTCTTATGACTTGTACTTTCATCAAATTTATTTATTTTTATAAAATTAAGGCTTTAGCAATTTAATAATGTCCTGTTTAATCTTTCAGGATTTCAGTGTTTCATAACATTCTATTATCTTTAACCCACTTGGGGTGGCTTGTTCCTGTAATCCCAATACTTGGGAGGCAGAAATGGGAAGACAGTGAGTTCAGGGATAACCTGATATATATAATGAAACCGTATCTCAAACAAACAGACAAGCAAACAAGAAAATAGTCTGTTATCTTCTGGACTTCTGCTTTTTCAGCTGGCGTCAGAGCCATTAGCTGAGCCTCTCCCCACTGCTCCATTATCATTTGCTGAAATTTTGATATTTCATTTTGTAGTTGCTTCCCACTGAGTGTTGGCATAATATTTGGTTGCTATGTTGGGTTAAACCATTGCTACAAGTGCCAAGAATGGATACTACTTGCAAGGGCATTTGATGGGAAACCAGACTCCAGTTTATACGGCAGACATTCAAGTTATGATGGTTGTAGTCTCCCTGATTAAACCCCCAAATGAAATTGCTTGAAGAACAAATATTTGTATACAGATTCTTCTTCATTAAAATGTGAATAGCTTTGTGTCGACCTTTGGAAGGTCACAAAAGGTTAAAAAAAAAAACCCAGAATAGTCCCAAAGGGTTGAGATGTGGGGGTTTCAATTCTAAGACAGGAAAATTTATTTCACAGAAAAATAATGCTGCCCCCACCCCCATTCCTTGGTGTTCTCCTCTCATGGTGAGGTTTGCTGATTCCTTTGCTGTTGAGAAAGGTAGGGAAATTTTTCAGGGTTCCATGGTTTGGGCAATTTTGTTTTAGGAAGCCTTTGGGATTTAGAGTAAGTAGATAGGTATGGGTTAAGTTAATAGAAAGAAAATGGAAAGTTTTCATTTTGTTAAATTTGTTACAGAGCTATTTTGAGTGTTTCGATTCATCTCATTGCATGCTCAGGTCTGTTAACATTTTAGACTAGGAAATTCTTGGTTGTGGAGGGGTTACCCCGTGCGTTGAACCACTGGTGAGCTTCAGAGTCTCTGGCTTCGGGTTTCTAGACACTGTAGTCACACGTGGTGTGTCACCGTGGGTCCTTTAGCCACTGGTCTCAGAGCTCCTGCAGAGGTTAGGTTGGGTCATGGTCATTTACGGTGCTGACTACACTGATGACTTCTGACATGAACGCTGTCCTTGTGGACGGGAAGGGGCATTTCTGGGTCTAGTTGGAGTGGGTCTTATGACCTGGAAGCTTCATGATTCTGAGTCCTCTGGGACTCTGTGAAGCTGGCTGGGAAGACAATGGAGAAGGATGTCAGGACATTTTCTATGCCTTAGAGTTGAGGAACTTGAGGTCCATTTTAACTCATCCTTCCTCCAATAAGTTAGATATGTTTTAGCCTATAGGCCACTTACAAGCCACTGTTAAGCAATTCCTTTTACAGTAAACACCCTCTGGCTTCTCCCATCATGCTAGGTCAGCCTCTTTCTTTGGGTCCACTTGAAACTCCAGCTTTTACACGGGGTTTCCTCAGGAGTATGGAGGATGACATGGAGTTCTTCCTTCTCTAACCTTGCCTCTTGCTCGCTTCTACTGTATGGCCGGCATTTCATTTCAGTGTGGGCATTTAATTAAAGGTAACCTCATTTTTACTGTTGAAGTGATGGGAGACTCTCAAGTCCTTGGTGTAAGATCTTCCGAGGCTTAGCCTGTCTCTCTCTTTTATCTTCAGACAGGTTTTCCAGTGCATGCTTAGTAAATCCCGAGTCCTGAAGGCAGTTGGCTTGCTCATCTCTCACCCTTGTTTAACCTTCCAGATCTCTCCACATACTCCAGCCCCATCTCTTTAAATAGCCGAGGAGACAGCCAGTTGTTTGACAGTTCCTCAAGCATAAAAAATAATTTAGCTCACACTTAATTTTTATCAGGAGGCAAGTTTAATATTGTCAAGGATTAAAATTTTATTTTTAAGTTTTTACATCCTGTTTCTCTTAATGTCATTTTGGCTTCAAAGGGTATAATTCTGAAATTATGAGTACTGTTGGACTTGTTACTATTTCCTCCTTTGTGTATATAATGTTTCAAAAGCTGTTGATGGCTAAATGTCATTTTTATACTTTTTGGATTCATAACAGTTCAAATTCATTCAAAAACAATTAATAATATTATGTATCTTAGGAATAGCTGTCATGTATCTGGTGGATATGACATATTGTTAGATATTTTAAGTTGAAAGTTCTGTCTGCAGGCCAAGTTTAGCAAGATGAGGAGCAGACTGTTTTAAGATGAGCAGAAGGATAGAGAACACATTTGCAAGAAAGCAGAGTACCGTAGCACAGCCATTCTTGGAAAACACTGTGGTTTCTCCACTCAGAAAATAAACCAACAAGTAAGTAGCCTATTGCAAACATTTGCTGTTGTTGTTTTTGCTTTATTCATGTCTGGTTTCCTCCTGCAAACAGCAGAACCCTGACAGCTTCGGGAGACAATGTCACCACTAACCATAAAGCACCGAGGCAGCCTCCCCACATTCCTGAGAGACACTTTTCCAGCCCAGACGGATTGGCTCTTCAATCTTCTAGAACTGAAGCAGGGATGAAAACATTCCATAAAGGGTCATTGTTTTTAAGATGGGGCGGTCCATGCTGGAAGGACGCTTGGCTAGCAAGAATGATGTCAGCTGCGGGAGGGGCTGGGGAGGATTCCTGACTTTGTGAGTCCACTGGGCTTTTCTAGGCAGTTGGAACCGTTGATCTGCTCTCGCTAGACTGAAGTGAAGCCTTTCTGACTTTCTTCTCTGGAAGTTTCCTAGAGCTCCATACCTTTGGGATAGGTCCAGTAAAAGATTTCTCTTATTAATGTGTGTGTGTGTGTGTGTGTGTGTGTGTGTGTGTACTCATGCATGTAGAGACCAAAGGACAACATCAAGTGTCATTCCTCAGGTAGCATCTATTAAAACAAAAACAAAGTCCAGGGTCATTCAGTGGCCTAGGGCTTGCCAAGGAGGCTAGGCTAGCCTTCTAGCTAGCGTCAGGGGTCTGCCTGTCTCCGTCACTGCTGCTCATGTGTGCTATCATACGTGGCTTTTTGCATGAGTTCAGGGAACAAAGTCAAGTCCTCTCACTCAGGCAAGTGCTTTACTAACTGGGCTAATTTCCCAGCCCCTCTTCATAATCCTTGTATAGAAGGATGAGAGATGGAGCCTCTGCAATTCGTTCAGACTGTCCCAAACAAACCCAGTGACTTTCCTCTAAGCTGTTAACATTTCTAGTCTGCAAAGAAATGCAGGACAATTCATCATGCCATGTCCCATCTTCAAGTGTCAGGAACATCTCCCAGTGGTAGACACAGTGAGTCACGATGTTCTGTGTGGGGCCTTAACTAAAGCTAGTAACATCTGGGCCCTCCAGTTCCTCAAGCATCCGTGAGTCATGCGCACGCAGAGAAAGGGAAGTGGCACGTGTGCATGGCGGCTAAACCCCACCAAGGATACTGTGTTCTTGAACTGCTCCATGGAGAGCTCTGGTGGCCCCATGAAGCTGTCCTCATGTCCCTACCACAGGTATCTGCCATCTTCTCTGGCAGCAAATGGCTGACTGCTTGAGTGGTCTTATTGTTTGTGAACTCCAGGTCTGGAAGAAGAGGTATAGCTTTCAACACTGGCTTAAAATGTAATTTCCTAATAAGCTCAAAGAGAAACAACACATGGCTCTCGAGTACTGGAACACAATATATGACTCCTCAGAGTTTGGGTACATGTTTTAAGAATGGAAATGTCTGTGTACTTTACTCCTCAAGCTATAAAATCTCCATTGTGAAAGAGTTAAAAAAATAACTTCCTTATTTCACAAAGTGGGGAAACTGAGGTTTATAATCCAGAAGGGGCTGAAGGTAGAACTCAGGGACTGTTTCCCTTTTCTTCTTTGGTTGCACTCTCACAATATTTTCAGTGACTTTCTTCATCTGTATTCATAAATACTTTGTGTGTGGGCGTGTGTCTATGTGTGTGCATCCTGACATCAGAGGCAGCTTCTGGGAGTGTGTTTTCTCCTTCCATCTTTGGGTTCTGGGGATAGAACTCAAGTCGTTGGGCTTGGCAGAAAGCGTCTTTACCCACTGAGCCATCTAGTGGAGCCATTCAGTGTTGGTTTTGAATTCATATTCTTACTAGTTATTAGAGATTACTTCTACCAACATCAACTGGACACTACGATCAGGGGAGTAGCCAGTTGTATATTACACCCCATGGCAGGGAAAAGAAAAGTCCCTATCCACTGTTTGCATACATTTTCTGAAAACAATTTAAACAGCACCTGTTTAAACCTTGCCATAGAAATGCCTGGAAGGTAAACAGTTGGTTCTGGAGCAGCTAAACCATGGCATTGTTTAATGTGGCAGCCATTGATGCTTGTCTTTAATTACGGCCGTGCTGTCAACACAGAAGTCCCTGCTCTTTGTTGTCGATCTGATATGATGTTTGAGGTTTTCAAAGCTGCAGAGATGAAAGAATCTCCAGTCAGATATTGCTCATTCCGATATGCCTAAGGAGGGAGGAGGGCCATTGCTCACAGGGTTGCTGAGCTGGGAGAGAACACGGGTGCCCCCGCTTTTGATGACAGCCTCAAGTGGGGCATTCTGGTTTACTCTGTTCATGGTGGAGTAGGGCCAAAGCTGGAGGAGACTAAAATAATTTATTTAGTAGTGGTAAACAAGAGTGAGGGCTGGGCAGCCGAGCTTTGCAGGATGGGTAGAAGAGCTGGTCGTTGCTGCCACTGGCAGTTTGTATGTTTGAGCTGCGAGGATTTCTGGAGTCATTCCCTGGCCCCTTCTGTTCCTTTTGTCATCAGCTGGTCTTAGCTATGCATCCTTGCTGCCACTTTCAGACTGTTAACGTGGATGAGAATCATCACAGGCCAAAGGCATCCATGTAAAGGCTTATGATTGCAGAGGCGCATCCCTGCTTTTAGCTTCTGCAGCCTTTCCCATTGCATTTATCCACAGGGGCAGTTCCCTCCTCCCTCTCCAGTGCCTTCATGCAGAGGAGGCATGCAAACCTCCTCCCCAGCTAGTCTTCTCCCTAAAATTTCTCTTTTCCACCCGATCTCTTCTACCTACTCCCGTGGCTGCAGACATGGGCTCCAGAGCCGGGCTGGCAGGATTTGAACTGTGGCCTTGCTGTCCACGTGTTCTGTAATTTTGAGCAAGTTGATGGTTTTGCATTTTAGTTTCCTTCTGGTGAGATGCTGATGACAACTGTACCCGTGTTGCAGAGCTGTGAATGTGGAATGAGCTGGTGGGTAGAACACTTAGCACAGAGACCAGCACAAGGCAGGTGCTATAGACACCTATTGCATATATTGCATAAATCACACACTATCCCACGCATATGGGATACAACACACAATTTAAATACTCACACAATCATAAAGGCTTGGCTTTTTTATTTGTTTGTTTATCTGTTTGTTTTATTTGCTTTACTATCTAGATGTCAGGGAACAGATAATAAAAACTTGTTGGTTGACTTATTTCTGGGGAAACCTACCGAAACCTAAGAGTGGAGATGAATCCTCCCTTTTGTGTGGTCCAGTCTTAACGGCTTCACCCCTGCCCTCTCCGGTTTGCTCTGTGGCCCTACTGGCTAACTGCTGCTTGCTCATCCATCTATGGACACACATTCTATTGGAGGCCAAGCCTGACCTAATCATGGGAACTCCCCTGTTCCTGTGCTTCCCCACAGATTTTCAGAGCTGGGGTGCGGGCTTACCGCTTTAGCTCCATGGTGACTTTACTATGAGCTTTGCAGAAGTAGGATGAGGCACACTCCTACCTTCAGGGAGTTTTCAGTCAAAATGAAGGAATAAAAGGGACTCTTTGGAAATGTTTAAGAGCAAAATTCCTTCATTGCAGACATCAGGTTTTCTCCCCACTATGCTGTGACTCTTTCTAAGGAATAATTTGAGTATGGAAAAGGATGAACTAGGAAAAACAATGCCCAGCGGAGCTGAGGAAGTAGCTCAGTCAGTGCAATGGTTTGAATGAAAATGCTCCTCTTAGGCTTGAGTATTTGAACACTTGGTCCTGAGTTCGCGGTGCTGTTTGGGGAGGTTTAGGAAGTGCAGTCTTGCTGGAGGGAATATGCCACTTGGGGGATAGACTTTGTAAGTTGAAAGCTTTGGGCCACTTCTTAGTTTGCTTGTTCTGCTTCATACTTGCATTTGAGGATGTGAGCTCTCAGGTCTGCCCTTGCTGCTGCGTCTGCTCCTGTTGCCGCATCTGCTCCTGCCTGCTCCTGCTGCCCTGTGCCTGCTCCTGCTGCCCTG
>NW_004949119.1:3616526-3640150 GCF_000317375.1 Microtus ochrogaster
CTGTGCCTGCTCCTGCTGCCCTGTGCCTGCTCCTGCTGCCCTGTGCCTGCTCCTGCTGCCGCACCCACTCCTGCTGCCGCGCCTCCCCACCGTGATGGACACTTGCCCCTCTGGAACCATAAGGTCAAAAAAAAAACCTTCTGGAGGCTTCTTCATTCATTGTATTCTATCAGAGCAACAGGAAAGCAACTAACACACTAAGCAGAGTACTCATCTTGCAAACATGAAGGCCAAAGTTCTATCCCCAGGATCTGTGTGAAAAGCTTTGCATAGCTGTGTGTGCTTGTAAGCTTGTAATTCCAGGACTGGGATGTGTAGACAGGCAGATCCTTGAGCCTCACTGGGCAGCCCAGGTCCCACTGAAAGACCTTATCTTAAAGAAAGAAAAAGTGGATAGCACTTGACTATTGATGCCCAAGGTTATCTCTGGCCTCCACATACACACACACACACACACACACACACACACACACACACACACGAATGGAAATGATTGTACTTAAGAACATGTACACATGAACACACTTTTTGGAAAAAAATAAAGAACATAAAATAAAGAAAATAAAATAAAAAATAAAGAACATGGAATAACTTCTGCCTCAAAGATGACTAGTGCAAAAGATGACAGCTTCAAACTAGTCCCAGTCCCTTGCCCCAGGAGGGAAGGAGGTGCAGATTGGAACACAGTGGCCACTACAGGAGAACACAGACTTCCTGTCCTGGTAGCTACTGCAAAGGCTAAGAAGCCAGCCTAACACGTACCCACTGTTCTTTAATGCTCCAGCTGTGGAAAGGTCTTAGGTAAGGTAGGACTCTGTGATAATAGGTGGCATTCTAAGATCCATAAATGTGGAACGCAGAGAGCTTCAGAATGTTACCTTAAGTCAATCTGACTCTGTCAGCCTTGCATTCTTTCCACTTCTGCAAGCAGCGGGCCCCGGATACTGTTTTTCTTGGTTTATTTTTGGACAGATTTAGCTGGAAAACATTCACATTCGACCCCTTTCCTCCTGTCTCCCACCCCAGTAAAAGCAAAAGCTACCACAATCTCCCCAGGGAACCATAGAGAAGCAGTGATGCTATCAGCAAAGCCTCGCTCTACTACCAGGGGAAACAAGGACGCCCCCCCTCCCCAAACACTTGTAAGCTAGCCAAGCAAAGCTCTAGGAGAATTCCTAGGATGGTCAGCAAGAGCAAACCTAAAAGGGCTTTTGAGTAGCCATCTACAAGCTAATGAAAACACAGCAAGCAAGACCTGGGTCTGCAAGCAGTCTGAACTGCAGAGCTAGGGCTGGCAATGGAGGCTCGTCTCTGCTGCGGGATCACATCAATCCATAACCTTACAAACTACCTTTACTTTACTTTCTGTTCAACTCCCATGCCCAGTAAGGGCCAGTATTAGGCAAACTGGACTTCGTGTAGCCTCCTCTAGTTCTGGCTGGATAAGGATGCTGACATCTTGTGTTCTGGGCCGTGAGGCTACATCCAGGGTATGGTGGGTTGAATGTCTACTGGAACCCCAAAATGTTAATCTTCTTTGGAAATTTGGTCTTTGCAGGTAAAACTTCTTAAGGATCTTGGGATGAGATCATGACTGGATTTAGAGTGGGCTGTGAATCCACTGGATGGTATCTTCATTAAAGGACCAATCACATGAGCCACACGGAGGCAGTAACATAGCTACAGGCCGAGGAATGCTGGGGGCCACCCAGACCTGGAAGGGTCAAGGAGGGGTCCTCCTCTGGAGCTTTGGTGGCAATGGCCCTCTCACGTATTGACTTTAGACTTCTGATATCCATCACAGTGAACAAACGCACTGCCTTGTTTTAGGCTGCCCAGATAAAGGCTGATATTGGGATGTTTTAATGGCCAGACTGGAGAGTATCTTAAAATCCCTTTTTTATACAATGACTGGAGCCAAAATGAATGACCATGAAGTGCTATTTCATAAACATCTATTTTGATAACATGATAAACATGTTCTAGGCCACTTCTTTATTGTAGGCATAGTACAGGGAACAAGGGATACAGGATTGAAATCAAGATCTTTCCCCTTTCGGGACCTTTCCTGCCGCTTCCAATCATCACAGCAGGTTACACAGGACAATAGCAGTCAGAGTCAGCAAGGGTAGGCAGAAGCTCACGGAAAGAGTTCTGTCCACCTCACTGGGCTCTCTGCCAGATACCATGCCAGAGTTGCAGAAACACAGTGGTAGAGCCAGGCAGAAGTGCAAGATCCCTCGCTGGCATATCATGGACAGATAAATCCACAGGTAATAGAACTGGTGGACCCTCACGGCCGCTGTCATGTAGTTGATAATGTTCAGAGCGAGTCAGCATCCTTACCTCTTCCTAGAGGGAGTGTTAGGAGTCATTTTAATCCCTGTGTCTCCACTTTGTGTCACAGAGTAGGTGTCCAGCAGATTCTTGTGAGAACAAATGACATTTGTAAACCATGAACTGCATGACTGCAGCTTCAAGCTCACCTTCCCCATTGCTAGAAGGTGTCATCTTGAATTTCAGGCCATGTCTTGGATTTCACTTTGTACTTGCTAGAGCATGTTGCGATCTCAGATCTCCATGCCTTTAGCTGGCACCCTTTCCCCAAAGAAATCCTCCTCTTTCCTTTTCTCCTTAATAAATAATTAAAAATAATATTGGTTACTGTTTCATTATCCTATGTGTAGGAGTGTTTTGCCTGCATGTATGTGTGTGTGCCCCATGTGTGCTTGAGGCCCATCAAGGTCAGCAGAGAGGGTATTGGATTTCCTGGGACTGAAGTTACCAACAGTTGTAAGCTGCCACTGGGAATTGAATCTAGGTCCTCTGTGAGATTACACAGTGCTCTTAACTGCTGAGCCATCTCTCCACACCCCCAGCCTTCTCTTTCTACATGGTGATGGCTTGCTCTGTAGAGTCTTCCCAGAGATCTTTGCTAGATATGTTTGCTCTACCTGAACAGATACCGCATCTTCTCCCTTGTTTTATTGCCCAATGCTTGGGTTAGAATAAGCACCCGATACAGGTCTGTTAGCGAGAAAAGCTAGCTTGCCCTGGGCACTTGTTTTAGGTGGCCATGGGAGCAACTACTGGAGTACCAAGTGATGAGATATTAGAGTTACTGATTAATTAATGGATTCTTGGTTTTGATAGAAAGAAACGATAATGAGTGTCTAGTATCAGGCTTGTGGCAAACAACAGGGATAATAGCAAATCTTTTGGTATCAATTTCAGCTTTACAAAGGGCTTTAATGTTAGTGCTATCTTCTGTTCTCACTGCAGCCCAGTGAGGGAAGGAGGGCGGTAACTTTTCCTACTTTGGCACCTGCCATGGACTGCTCTCGCAAACCAGAGAGCAACACTGAGAAGAGGAGAAAGTGGTGGGTCGGGTTAGGTCAGAGGAAGTGGCTTTATTCCATTTCTTTTAATATCTGCAGATAAGGACTAGAGAGAGTTCACTTAATAGCTTGCCATATAGTCATGATGACTCGAGTTCCGTCCCCAGCACTTAACATTTAAAAAGCCAGGCATGCTGTAAACCCAACATGGGGGTCATGAGAGGCATGCCAATTCCTGGGGGTTTGGCCGTCAGCCAAGCCTACTCACCTAATCCAGGCCTTTAAGGGATTCTGACTCAATAAAAAACAGTGATGGCTCCAGAGGATGAATGACACCCCAAGCTGACCTGTGCTCTTCGTGTCTGCCCGTGCACAGATATGTTCATGTACACCCCTTCCCCGCAGATCTACGGATAAATCTGCAGGCAGACATCAGCCACTTATTTTGAAATGAATGTAACTTATTCCCTGGCAATGTTGAAGCATGCATGAGCAGCCCTTATATGGCAGTTCTGCTGAACTTGTCCATATTAGGTTTCATGATCTAAATTGATGAGGATGACAGACCAGGTCTCTTCCTCAAGAGAGCACTAAATCTCATTACAGATGGTTGTGAACCACCATGTGGTTGCTGGGATTTGAACTCAGGACCTTTGGAAGAGCAGACAGTGCTCTTAACTGCTGAGCCATCTCAAAACAATTGGGGAAATAATTTGCCCCAGAGTACATACTTAATTTCTAGAAGAGACTGGATTCAAATGCATGCTGTGCATCTTTTCCCCACTTCTCGCCTCTCCAAATCTCACAGCTTTCCTCTATGGTGATGGTTCACGTATCTGTTGTTCCTTGGGGTGACATAAAAGAAGGTTCTTGCCACCTCTCAGCTGCACCATACTCCTGTGAGAGATTTGCTGAAGGGTTAGAACACCATCCCTCTTTGAGAAGGAGAGCGATTTGGAAGGACTTGCTGCTGCCTTGCAGAGATAGTTTCATTTCGTTCACGGAAATGATTAATTATGAGTCTTTGTGAGACTTCATGCCACAGAGCTCCTCCCCTAATCTGTGATTCCCATCTTCCCTTACAGCTGATATTTTACATTTTAGAAATAACAAGCAAAGTAATTCTATTGTGAAGGTATGTCTATATTTTATATTATGCATATATGGTATTGACCAAGACCTACATCTGCCTAAAATGGATTAGAAAAGTTGATTTTTTTTTTAAAGAGGCTCTTGGTTTTTCTTTGCTTATGTTCCGGTTACTTTTTAGTTCTCTCTTCTTCTTCTTTCCTTTTGCCCATGGCAGGGAGCTATTCCCTCTAGAATGTTTAACGAGTGGCTTTTTTTCCTTGAGCTTTTCTATTTTGTATTTAGCCACTTAATATCTCATGAGGCAGAAAGGAAAGCAGTTTCTTTGACCAGTGGTCATCTTGGCTCCTGTGATCCAGGGTGCAGGAGATCCTCACCCCTAGGCTTTGGGGCTGCACACACCCACGTTTCTATTAAATTCTAGTCCACTGTGCCCATGTGGGTCCAAACAGGGTTGAGGAAAACAGGGAGACTTTCGAGACAAGAGCTGGGGTGAAAGTCCAGACAGATGTGCTTTGATAGCTGTGAGGAAAGGGCGTGTGGCTGGGAGGCCCGAGCCCTCCGGGCAGCCCTCAGGCCTCGCCTACATGTGTGTCCTTCCGGTTTAGCCTCACACACCCGCCCCAGAGCTGCAGCATACCTGCTTCTCTTGTGCTTCTTGCCAACAGTGGCATCTGCTCAGTGTAGCCATCGAGAATTTGAATGTCAATATCTTTGCCTTGAAATGAATGGAAAAGTATTTGTCACTCAGCGGCAATCATTCTTCAAATGAAAGGTTAGCCAGACAGGGCCCTTAATCAAAGACGCGGTCTCTTCTGTCAGCGGAGCCTTTTAAATAGCAATGATGAAGGCTGGCTGTCAGGGTAGAACTTGATGAGCAAGATGATTGATCTGCATAAATCATTTTCTTTTAACATTGTCAGTGAAGAGTAAATTGGTGGGACATTTTGGGTATTAGCTGTGTTGAAATTAATATGCAGCATCCTAGGTGTGTCCCGGCTCCTCTTCCTCATAAAGAGGAGGCTGTGGGGCGCCATTGTTCTCTCAAGAAGCTGCACCCCTCTTAGTGCTGCGGTCATCATCTTGCTTGCTAAATTTGGAAGTTGAATGGGTAGCACATTTTACAAGCTCTGAGAAGAATCTAGTTAATTTGGGAATTAGCTAGAGTGAGTAGCATTTAGCAACCAGCAAACCTGTGAAGACTCGTTGCTCAGAGGGGAAAAGAAAGAACCCAGGAATGATGCCTGGTATTGAAGGGTGAGCTGTCTACTACCTGGTATGCTGACACAGAAATGGCCTTGACTTGAGGTCAGGCCATGAGTTGTATCTTCTGACTAAATTTATTTAGCTAACCAGGTAAATATTTACCTTTCAAATCTGTGTCTTTTTCTCTAAAGACTGTGTTTCTATTCATGACTTCTGGTACATTTGTTTTGGGTGGTAAACAGATTCCGGGAGACGGACACACGCATAGAGTGTCTGAGACCTGGGAACGAGCGTCCAATAAATGTTAACTCTTTTGCTGTCTTTTAGCCAAGAAAAATACCCCAAACCTAGACTAGGCACTAAGATGTTAATATCAGGCATGTGTCCGTGTGTTAGGATAAACAACATAAATTTTGTAGTTAGGCAGGGAAAAAGAAAAGAATGTTCTGGGTGTTCTTTCTGTACCCTAGGGCCACTGCCATCCCCAAATCTTCCCTTTGACAGCTATGTTGGTTAGTTGCTGTGCATCTTGGGATATCTAATAAACACTTCGATGTTGAAATCCTATTTCCAGGGGCAGTGATAGGATAAATATCCAGGTCTTCAATTCTGGGAATAGGGAATGAGGTAGAAAGGATGAAGGACAAATGTGGCTAAGCACACTTTAGTTTTTCCCATCAGTCTTCAGATTATATGCCCGAGTTTATCTTACTCATCTTTGGAATGAATAAGTAAACATAAATGTAAGATAGCATTGAGACCAAAGGTTGCACCAACTGGTCCAAACTGCTGAATTTAGTTCCCAGGTTTTTGCATAGGCTCCCGGCAGGGTAGGCAATTGCCTCCCTGGACCTCAGTTTCTTCATCTTTAGAGGACAGCAGTAATATCCCTTCATACAGTCTTGTTAGGATGACTGAGTTAATACATAAACACCAAAGCTTGTAAAAGAGCTTCTGGCAAGTTCACTACCCACTAGCCCTGATCATTCAGGGTATCTCATGATGTCCTCTGGAGTCTATAGGGGGTCTCCCATCTTCAGGTGGGCTAGTTCTCCCCTCCTCAGGTGGGAACTACAGTTATCTCTAAGGGTTGGCTTCTACCAACTCTATTTTAAGCAGTATCTCTTGGTTACTTTGCAGGGACTTCCTGTTATCCAGGCACCAATAGTCTTGTTTTTAAGATTCTAGAAAAATGCCCAGATGCCTACCTTGCATCCTTTTAATACTTGTGATGAATTTATGCATGAGTGCATGAGGACTGTCCTATCTTCTCAGTGTTATAACTCATAATTCTTCTTTTTGCTACCTCTTCATTCCCTGGGAACATTGAATGTGTTCTACATATCTTCAGGTATATACAATCCATTCTTTTAGAATACAACATCTTTTGGAATGGGGGCTATCTTTAGCATCACTTCTGCCAGCATATACTCTAGTTTTGGGTACCTGGAATATACCAAAAACCTGGTGACTTGATGTGATCTAAAAGCTGATCCTCTAAATGGCCTTGGCCATTGTTTTGTGGAAGACAGAAGAACTAGACATAGATCAACTTTTGTTTGATAATATAAACTACTCCATGGTCCCCTGAAGGAGAGTGACAGAGACCTCTTTAGATTTGTCTGAGGTCTCCCCAAGGATATTTTAAACCACCACCTTAGTGCTGGCAGTCCTTTTTGATGATACCTCAGGGTCCAGAGACTTGAGTTGAACTGTACATTTTGTCTTTATCCTGTGCTTGGTGGCTTGGTACTCTGTTGTCTTCTTCTTGGTTCTGTCTCTGATGCCCCTAGACTGGGACACCTTAAAAGTGATTCTCTGATGCTGGAGCCAGGGGATTACAGATTGCTGCTTTGCCTCCCTCTCAGGAATCCTAGGCTTTTCCTGAGTTGGAGACATCAGTTTGACCGTACAGCTTGTATTCCCTCCCTCACACCTGTGTGTGTTTCCCTTAAGGAGGCCTTTGCTTCTCCGTTGTCCAGAATACTAAGGCACCTGGAGAACTTGGTTGGTTCCCAGCCTTCCATTCCCTATCTCAGCAAGTGCTCATGGACTTGATTCTTAAGTCACTTGTATGATAGATTTTCCCAACAGGCCCTGATTTTTCTCTCTCACAATTTAACCTCTGTGGGGAGTGCATGCCCCTATTGGGATTGGCAACCTCGAATCATTTACCAAGTGCCTTGTCATTTGACATTCTTTTGCCTTTTTGCCTTTGTCATTTGCAAATAATAATGTAACAAAGCCTTTTCATTGTAGAAGATGCACATGGTGGAGTTGTGACAGTGTGGGCTGAGGCTGGGGGATTAATTAGCTATCAGAGGGTAGTAGCCTCCAGAAGCAAGGGCTTCAAGTGGGGTTTTAGTTTGTTGCACAGGGAGGAGGCCCAGAGGTCGCTAAACTTGTTAGTTGACTTCATCATGTCAAGCTGGTCAAGACTTCCGCCTTTCTCTGCGTCCTGCCCTCTGTAACACCACCCTTGGCCGCCACTTTCATTTTCTAAGTTTCTGCCACAGTTCGAGATAAGTGACAACATGCCAGTTACCATGACTACTGTCAAGCCAAAGGAAGGAAGGAACAGAAAAAAGAAAGCTATGCTCATCCTCAAGGAGAGTGGGGTTTGTTTGTGCCGTACGGGTCTGCCCTCAATGTTCTTCCACCAAAGTCAGTTCATCCCTGCTGGTGAGAGGCAAGTTTGCTCGGGACTCTCTCCGAGCCAGCTGGCCTTGGATTGGCAGCTAGAATTGGCCAAGAAAGAAAATTGGTACCCGAGAGATTAGTGTGCGAGGGAACTGATTGTTAATCATTTGCTAGCTGCAGGGCAGGCTGGGGAATGCAATCTTTCAGTGTCTACAATACCACCCCACATAAAAACAGGCTTCTGCTGCCAGTGAAGAAAGGAGAGTGGGTGGTGGGTACACAGAGTTCTTCACTTTGTGATCCACAGAGTGAACTTTTTCCACCTAGTTAGCATCTTCACTTTTGACTGTCAAATTCCGCACCAGTAAGCACGCACCTTTCTGTATGTAGGTTAATCACTTCTTTGAGGTATATTTTCTGGGTCTGTAGTATTCCTACAGTTCAAGTCTATGAGATTGTTTTCTATTGCTCTGTTTCCTCCTGGTCTGTTATGGTGTTGATGTGCATGGGTTAGAGCCAGGCACACTGAATATGAGCAACACTATCCTGAGTTGTGTGGCTTTGATAGTTATTTAAGCTCTCTTAAGTCTCCATGTTCCTGTGTGAGATGTGGAGACGGAGAAGGCGGACACGCAGTGAAGTGAGATTGTGACTATAAGGTGCTCATTTCAGATCTGTGCACACTGTAAACCTGCAAAAAGTGGCTATGGGAGCCTCTGCTCATGGAATTGTGTGTGTGTGTACACACATGCATATACACATACACCACATAAAGAGAAAACAAAACCACAAAGGCCAGGCACAATGGCACACATCCATAACCCACACACTCTGGCAGCTAACACCGGAGGACCTTGAGTTTGAATCAAGCTGGGGTCATATAGGATACTCTGTATATAAAAAGCATGGAGTCAGGCCTTAAACATTAAGTAGTCTATCAGTAGGTGTTGTAGGTGTGCACATCAGATAGGAAAGATATGGGTATTTAATGTGCAGACTGGGAAAAATATTTTATTGACCCCAGAGACAAGTGTATAAGCTAATAGATACCTTAAAAAAATCTCCGAGTGTGTCATGTGCATCGCTGACCTGTAATTGTGTGTCACGGAGATACCTAAGGTAATCTCAGGACTTTAGGTTGTACTTACTTGATACATCAGATGGTTTATCTGTAGAACTTGACAAAAATCAGCATAAATATTCTTTGGCTTCTACAACTATATAGAACATCACACAGATGTGTAGTTAAGTATTTATTATGAACATGCAAATATTGATGTCCCTAAGGCCCATTCTTTGATTCTCAAACTGCTGTTGCTAAATTTAGAATTGTTGATTAATACAGGTCTTTGCTCTGACACAAAGCACGTCTGACTTGAGGGCCTCTGAGAGCAAAATGAAGAAGAAAGGAGATGATCAGGCTTGACACTGTTGGGGTGGGCAACTCGGAGGGTCGGTTTGCTCTGGGACAGTAGTAGCAGGTAGTCAGGTTCATGACATGGCTGGGGATGTCCCTAGCTCACGACTGTGCCCAGGGGAGATGGTCATTCAATCATTACTTCTCTAGTTAAAGAGACAGAGATTTGGGTGAGGAAACCATAATAAAAATGTATCATATTGTTCTGTGATTTCTTAGTTGTGGCACTGCTGACATTTTGGCTTGTTGTGAGTTGCGTCCTGTGCATCCTTTAGCTTCCTTTACAGGTTTCAGTAAGCAGGGCCCTTCCCAAGTTGCAGTCAATAAACATTTGTTCTGTCATTGATAAATGGCTCATAGGAAAGACAGAATCATTCCCAATTGAGGCCAGTAGCCTCCAAGGAAGAGAAATGAACTAATACATATGAAGAAAATATTAAAGAAAGAGTATGAACCTGGCGTTAGCCCAGTCAATCCATCTAAAATGCCAGAATTGTTTTATTGAAAACAATTTGTAGGAGGGAGTAGTGGCATTCATAGAAGATCTGGTTGTGGACTTGGGCTTTCCCAGTAAAATCTGGTTCCTAGAGTGATGTTCTTTTCTTTTATATTCCTCCCTCTCCAAAAGGTCATATTTGAACAACAAGTACAAGAGGATGAGGCTCTTCTTGGTGTTCGAAGGTTCAGATTTTACGTTCGTATCAAACTCCTGCCCAGCAGACTAGTTGTGAAGAGTGGTGCCCAGGATCCATTTGGTTTATTGATTTCTTTTGGTGTTTGTTGTTCTGGGAATATGAACTGAACTGTTACCCAGTGTAATGGCAGTTACCCAGCTGTAAACAGAGATGGGCAGTTTTCTTCATGATGTACATCTTCACAGAGAACTCAGAACAGGTCCCCAGAAGTGTGCTGTCCTCTGTAGCGAAGCTGTCCCTTCTGAGGCTTCTGGGAGATCATTAATCCAATGGGGCTTGTTTATGCGGGGAACATGGGCGCTGTTGTTCTACGCGAGCTTCTCACAATCAGCTCAGCAGGTTTTGAACTCTGGCTGCAGCAGAAGGGGCTTCATTGTGAGTTGTGTGCTCTTTGTGTGAGGCTCAGTGAGGGGACAGTTTCTCACTTGCCACCATCTGGTGACACATTGGTCCTTCGGGGAGAATTGAGAGGTGTGAAACTGATTGTGAAAATTATGTAGTAGTAAAACTCGGAACCTCTTATGAACACATGGCCTGAGTGTGCTCTGGCTTTGTTAACAGTTGGTGTGGGGCTTAGGGGGTCAGAAAAGGAAGGAGTGAGATGATGAATTCTATCCTCTCTTTTTATACCATCAAGAGGCTGTAAGCCAATAAAAGAACTAAATGTTAGCAATCTATAAAATTTCATAAGTGGTAATAAAGAAAAACTGAAACTATATTGATATACAACCAAACAAGATAATTATCATTATTTTTTAATAAAGTCATTTGTCATCAATAAATACCAAGGGGAATAGAAAAAATTACAAGCACAGCAATGCCATCTTCCATAATTATAGCTATTAACAATTGAAAGCATAATTATGCAACAGAGGAAAACTTTTAGGAAAGCCTGTGCTGTTTCTGCACAGAGAACATATCCACAAACACACAGATCTCGTGGAGTGTGTCCAACATATGGGGTCCCAGCAAAGCAACGAGTGCAGCCCAATGCACTTGTAGATGCCCGGCATCACAGTGTCAGAAGGCTGGGTGCATAGGTCTCCTGGGTGAATCCAGGGAGCTCCTTTTCTAATTACCTTTATTTGGGGTAACTCCTGTCTTTCCACTTCCAAGTTGGCCATCATCCCTGGAGGAAGGGCTAGGGTTCAGAATAGTGGCATACATGATCATTATTCATTTCTTAAACACCTTAAGATCAGAGGACTTTGCTGAGCAGTAAAGGTAATTGCGGGGATCCCCAGTGTGGCTTAGTTCATCAAAATAGACCCCAGTCAGGCAGTCATTGGTGCCCAAGTGCCAGTGTTTCAGAACTATCTTGGAGATAAGAAAGTAATGAGATACTGTAGTTTGTTCGTTGGTTTATTGATTTATTTATTTGATGCCACTGGAGCACACTCTCTTCTCAAAGGCACAGGTTGTATGTCCTCAATGTGAGGAATAGAATATATGTATGTATGTGTATATATATATATATATATGTACATATATATATATATAGATATAGAGATAGATAGATAGATAGATAGATAGATAGATAGATAGATAGATAGAGATAATATGAATATATATTAGGAGTATGCTTACAAGTACCAGCTAACACAGGGGCAGTCCTCAGCACTGTCCCTTCCTAGTGGTGGGAGCTTGTATAAGTAAACCGACTTCCTTTGGCCCCAGTGTTCTTGCCTCTATATTAAGGACCATGGTACCTGCCTGGGTGTTGTGATGGGGCTCCAATGTGGTGGTGCAAGAGTGTTTAGAAAACAGTCTGGTGAGCATGATGTGGCCTAGTGGTTCTTTTGGCCATGGGGGAGAGTATTGTGACTTGATACTTGAGGTCCTGTCCAGAAGGGTCATTGGGGAGTGTGCTGGTTTTGTTCTGGTATAATAGCCATGCCATTCTCTTTCCTACTGCTCACAGAAGGGCAGGTAGACAGGACAGTGACTGTGCTGATCTTCAAGGTGACGATGGCAGGGCCAGGTGTCTCAGTCATGGGGACAACAGAGCAAGAATCTGGGCTCCCGAGGCCGTATGATAAGCCTGGACAATTCGAAGCTCAGCTGCTCTTCTTAGAGCCTGCAAAGTTGTTCTAAAAGAGACTGATCAAGCTGTGGAAAGGGATGGAGGCTGGGTCTGAGATCTGTCCTTTCCTTGTGTTTACTGGAGTTTTCAATGCCGAGGTTGGAGTTGGGTTTGCTATCTAGACCCATCAAAAAGTCTGTGCTGAGTTGCTCTAATGAGTGAAAAGGAGCCAGGGGGCGGAGCTAGAGGTGGCTTTTGGGAGCTCAATCATCAGGCTGTCTACACAGTAAGGCAGTATTTTAGCAGGGTTGTACAGGTTTGTTGAAAATAAAAACCCGGTCTAATTGACTCTTTCTTAATTGTGATCGTCATTAGGCAGTCTGGCAAGTTCCCCAGTGTTGCTCCACTCCTGGGCACGTGTGTGAAAATAGTAGCATTGTGAATAGGGTCTTGTGAGCATCCCTGGCTCAGGAGTCATAAGGAGAAGGGGTGGGTTGCTTTGGAGCCAGATCATCTGGCTGTTGTGAACGATTCCATAGTGTGTTCTCTTTCCTCAGTCATGGGACCAACATCATTTCAGAGAGTTGTCTGTCATCTATAGCCTACAGCCAAGGGTTTGGGACAAATTCCCACTGATTCTTGGTTAACATGGAGCTTGGCTGAAAAGTGACTGCTTGTTGCTTTAAGCTAGGGTCGGCCAACATTGTATGTACACATTGGGTGTGCTAGCAAGTGCTGCTCATCCCAGCTATTCAGAAGGCTGAGGCAGAAGGACCAGGGGATGAAGGCCTGCCTAGAAAGCAGAGGAACTCCCATCTAAAAACAAGTATATAAATAATAGTTTCCATTTTTACTCTGTTATAACTTCTCAACTCTGCCCTTGTAATGAGGACAGATAACAAAACTATATGAACAAATTTTTGACTACTTTCAAATAGAGTTTTAGCCACAGGCTTTATTTGTTAGATGCTAAAATTTGGGTGCTATTTGTTACAGCATGATTAAACTGTCTCTGACAAATATACTGGTCAACTAACTTTTCTCTATATATTGAGATAAACCTTGCATAGACCTTTTGTATGTTGTCCATTGATTATTTAAAGTGCATATATTATGTAGACACATATGTCAGTCAAGATCCAGAACATTTCCACCATGACAGAAACTTCTCTCCTCATACTGATAGGCAGCCATTGTTGGTGGACTTCACATCAGTGGGCTTGTGCAAATTGTGCTGTTTCATTTGGTTTCCATTTTATTATTTCAGAGATTTACCAGTGTCAGAGTAGCCCAAAGTCTCACCCACGATACTGATTCTTGTTCATAGGAATTAGTTTGCTTACTAGGTTTAGATCTTAGGAATGGGCTACTAGGAGCATTCATGTGAAGCATTGTGTAGATGTTGGCTTTTATCCCTCTGGGTAAAACCTGCCAGTGTAGTTGCAGGTTACAGAGTGGGGATAAGTTTAGATTTCTTGTCACTTACCAGACAGATTCCCAATGTAATGGTAGCCTTTACATTAGCAATGTCTGAGCTCTGTTGAGTCTAGATTCTCCCAAAATTTGTTGGTTTTCTTTCCAACTAATCTGTAGTACATGTAAAATAGTAGTTCATTGTAGTGTGTGTGTGTGTGTGTGTGTGTGTGTGTGTGTAGACCAGAGATCTAGTATTTCATTGTGGTGTGTGTGTGTGTGTAAACCAGAGATCACTGTCAAATGTCTCTCCCTCAGTTATTTTCCACCTGATTTTTTTGAGCCTGGCTCTCATGTATTTGCATAGCCTGCCTGGTCAGCAAACCTCAGGAATCCTCCTCTCTCGGCCTCTCCAGTTCCAGTGCTGGGATTACAGGTGCCCATGGCCATGCTTGGCTTGTTATGTAGGCACTGGACTTCCGCATTCAGGCCCTCATGATTGCACAGCTCTCAATTTACTGACTGAACCACCTTCCTGCCCCCACCCCTATTAGAATTTTGAAATTATCAGCTTTTTTTCCTTTGGTCTTTGATCTATGTTGAAATAATTTCCATGAATATGAATCTTTGTTCAAATTTCTTGTTGCATTGCCCTAGATAGCGCAATGCTGAACATGAATGGCAGGAGAAGGCATCCTTACTTGATTGCAGTTTTAAAAGATAGCATTCAGTTGTTACCGTGAGCTTGCGCTGGAAGTGGCTTTCCACAGCTCTCCTTTATCCCCATTCCATCATCAACAAGTGTTGGATTTTGTTATTGTTGGATCCTATTCTTGTTTCTATGGATCATATGAAATTTTCCTATTTTTCTCTTAATATGCTTAATGTGATAAGTTGATTTTCAAATATTAACCTCGCCTTGAATTTGGGGCTAAAAATAACTTGGCACATATGTCAAGATCCCTATGTTTGTGATGGAGAATTGTCATTTTCTTGTACTGTCGTAGATTTAGGTAGAAATGTCAACCCCCATTTCAAGATGAATTTGGAAGTGTTTTCCCCCTTCGCTTATGCAGTGTGTGCATGTTTTGGCTATTTCCCCAACTTTTTGAGGTAATGGATCAGTGGAATCTTTGGTTCTGCTAATGTTCTCAAGTGAAAGCTTTAAAAATTATAAATTCAAATTCTTTAATAAATACAAAGCTGCTAATGTTTTCTGTTTCTAATGTTAGCTTTTTTTAAGGTGCTTTCTAAAATGGAAACTCACCCCAATTTGTCTGACTTGTTGAATTCATTGGCAGTCATTTATAGTGTCCTTTTATCCTTTCCATGACAGGAGACTCTTTGGTGGTAATCCTATTTGAGTTCGGAATTCTTCTTTTTCTATGTTTTGCTTGATCAGGGTGACTAGGGGGTTATCAATGTTTATAGCAAGTGCATTTGATGAGCAGTTTGTAACATATAAAATTGCTCTTTATACATGTTCAGACCAGTGATTTTTAATGCAGCAATGGCTCCAGCCAAATAGTAGACTTTTCTATGATCCCCTCCAAATTTCTCATGCCTTCTTACATTCACTTCCTGGTCCTGACCCAGTTAACCAATATGCTTCTTTCAGTTCCATTTGATTTGACTTTTCTGAATCATATACTATATACGGTCTCTTTCAAGACATCCTGGTTTCAGAGTTCATCCATGTGCTGTACTTTTCCCCTTTTTATTGCTCAGTCGTTTTTTTCATGCTGAATATGGAACATTTAGTTTAGCCGTTTATCCACAATTAGGTTCTTTGGTTGTTTCTGCTCTAGAACTGTTATGAATGTTACTTCTATAAATATTTGTTTAGAAGCATTTGTGTCTACAAATGCTTGATGTCACTCGAGCAGATGTGAAGGAAGAACTGCTGGACTGTATGGTAAATTAAAACTTATGTTTAACTTTTTAAAGTAACTACTAGAACAGCAGTGCCATTTTATTTTATTTTTTTAGATTAACATGTAATTTAATGGGGTCAATCATAGAATTTTATTGCATACTTTGTTCCTATTTGTCTTCCTCTATGTCCCTTCCTTTACCTCTCTTCTACTAAGTAGCCCCTCTCCCCTTCTCTTCTGTCATGTGGATTCTATGACCCCCTTTTCTCCACCTCCACCTTGCCCTAACAGTTAAGATCTTTCTTGCCTTTGACAGGTCTTATTCTAGTTTCATGGCTCACACCCACACACATAGATAAAGACTGAAACTAGGATTGGCCTATGAGAAAACAAACCGTATTGTGCCTTTCCGAGTCTGAACATTTTACTTAATACAATCATTTCTACTTCTATTTGTGCTTCTGCACTTGCTCTGATTTCACTTTTCTTCATGGCTTGCAGCCATTCGCAGTCACCAACGTCAGTATGTCAAGGCTCTGCCTTCTCCATTTCCACCTTCATCCTCCATATCCTTGTAGCCCTTGTCATTGCCTCTCCTGCTGGTGCGTGAGATGATGTATCTCATGTGACTTTAACTTGCATTACACCATGCCCAGTCATACAGAACATGTTTGTGTAGTTAACTGGTCATCTTTGTACCTTCTTGTGGGATGTATCTTTCAAATCTATTGTTCCTTCTTAAGTGTTAGCTATATTCCTATTGAGTTGTGTTTCTTTTCTATTTTGGATTCAATTCCTTTATCTGACTTATGATTTGAAAAATCTTTCTCCCAGTCTGTGGTTTTTGTAATGGAATGTTTATAAGTGCAAAGGTTTTGATATGGTGTCAACAGATTGACTTAAAATACCTTTACTCTGGGAGACAATATTTCCAGAGATGTTTGTAAGGATTCCACACATCAACCGAGGTCACAGTCACCTTCAACTTTGCCGATATCTGGGAGAACCTGTGGCTTTTCCTATTGTTAGTCCTTTATTTCATTGATTCCTGCCCTTTCCCCTTACTTTGCTATTTCTTTTAGCTTATTAACATGGAAACTTAGATAATGATGTTACATTTTCCATATTTATAATGAAGCTATAGACTTTACCACTGCATCTATGGATTTTCTTCTATTTTCTATTTGAATTTATATAGCATTGCAGTATTTTTAAACTTTTGTGATTTTTATTTCTGATCTAATTTTTCTTTTTAAAGAAATAAGCTCTTGAATTTTCAATTATTTGTGCTTTTGTATATGTCACATTTTGGTGAATTAAAAACTGCTGCTGTTTACTCAGCAGGCAGAGGCATGTGTTGTTGTATTAGGAACGGCAGGCTGCGTCCCGCCACCCGACTAGCTTTATCCGAAATAATTACACGGAAACTGTATTCTTTTAAACTCTGCTTGGCCCATTAGTTTTAACCTCTTATTGGCTAGCTCTTACATATTGATCTAACCCATTTCTAATATTCTGTATAGCACCACGAGCTGGCTTACCAGGAAAGATCTTAACCTGAGTCTTTCTTGAGTGGGAGAATCATGGTATCTGCCTGACTCGGCTTTTTTCTCCCAGAATTCTGTTCTGTTTACTCTGCCTAACTAATTTTCTGTCCTATCAAAGGCCAAGCAGTTTTCTTTATTAATTAACCAATGAAACAACAGATAGAAAGATGACCCTCCTCCATCATTTCCCCTTTTTCTGTTTAAACAAAAAGGAAAGTTTTAACTTTAACATAGTAAAATTACATATAACAAAAACAGTTATCAAGCAAGAATTACAGTTGTAATATTTATATCTATTTTATCCTTTATCATAACTAAGGAAAACTATACCTATAACTAACCATTCTTCAACTCCATCAAAGACTCCAGAAGGATATCCTATTATCTAAGCAAACAACTTCCAAAACTCTAGAAATGACAGAGACATCTCTCTGCCTGGATAGTCACCCAAAGTTCCTCTGTACCTTTGGGGCATCCATCTTTGGCCTACAGGCCCATAGTATCCATCAGACATTTCCAAGAAGCAGGAAACTCCTAAGACAGTTCAGTCACTTTCTGCTGTGTCCTGCAGAATGTCTCGCAGACTCTCATGAATCAGGAACCCCGAAAGACCATCTCACCTTTTGGCAAGTTCAGCAGTCCTCTCTCTGTGGGTTCTCTGTGTCCAGTTTATGCAACAGTCCAGGAGAGAACAGTCTCTTGCCCAAATGGCTATCCAAGTCCATAAGGAGCCTCTTCGATGCCCATCTTCCTCTTGAAGTAACTGGTGCTGCCAGGAGCAGACGTGTCTCAATGCCATGAAAAACCCCAAGTTATTAAAATATTTTAAATGCCATATTCTGCAGTCTTTGAGAGATATGAAGAATGCCTATCCAACTGAAATGTATCTCTATATATCTAGAAATTCTAACTAACACGACTACAAACTTGACTATTATTGATGATTATCCATTAGCAACCTATATTTCTTAATTATACATTACATTTTTAAATGAACTACACAATCACAATACCTTAATCAAGATTAGAAATATGTATATACATGTAACAAAACTGACCTTAAAATCCATACCAATGTAAATTATTCATATCTATATCATATCCTCCTTTAAATGTAAAAGAACATTTATAAACAATATTTGGGAACATGGGCGCAGTTTTTTTTCTCCAAACTGTTTTTTGCTGAATGGGGGTGCTGTTATTTAGGTCTTTTATGGGATAACCTGTCTGCTAGGTTTATCTCAGTTGGCAGTTGAGCAAAGTAATTTTCTGAAGGTGTTCACAGCAACCTTTCAGGAGGACGTGGTCTATCATACCATATTGGGATAGAAACAATCCATAGGGTCTCATCCTATGTGAAAACAAAAACCCCTTTTTAAAGCATCATATCCTTAGACCCAAATTTTGAAGTCATAATACCCTTATGATATCCATTCTGGTTTTATTTGGCAGCCCATATAATGAAATGTCTCTCTGTACTTAGCTCCTTTACAGTCAAAAATTTTAAATAAAACACAATATACATAATCCAGACTCTCTGTGAATTTTTTATTTTTACGTGGCTTATTTTTTTTATTTTTTTAATCTATAACTATCTGTACTCTGTCTCTTAAAAGACGTTACCTTTTTCTTAAACCATTAACTCTATATTCTTTTTCTTCTCTCTCTCAGGCCTACATACATTCATCCAACACTGTGATCCATTTATAGGTCTTCTATGTCTGAAATCTGTTTACAGTAAAACAGATTTTTTTACTATCCACGAGCATTTTTTAAAATGTTAAGCATTTCATAAAAACTTAAGTTGTACCATGTAGGGGTAATACGGTACTGCCTGTGTCCTGCCCAGCCGAAACCTTAACTGCGCTGTTATTATGGTAATTACAGTAGTTCCTGCCTGAGACCAGCACAGTTTAGCATGGTGGAGCTGAGCTGCTCCTGCTTCAGAGCCATTTGGTGCCCCTGAGCCACACACAGTTCCAGGCACACAGCAGTCCACATTGCCATCAAGCAAGCCGTAGAGCTTTACTCCAAATGTTCCATTCAAAAGCTCTGTCTCCCGCAGGAGCCAGACAGAGATCGCAATGGCGGCACAGCCCAGAAAGCCGGCATTTTAAAACAGCCAGTTTTTTCCTGCTGCTGAGTCAGAAAAATTTCTTTGCAGCAAGCCACCCACAAACAGCCAAAAGCTATGTTAAACTCTCCCCCTTTTTTTAAAGCCCTCTCAGGTTTTTAAATGGATTTAGTCCATCACATTGGAGTGCCACTCTGTTGTATTAGGAACGGCGGGCTGCGTCCGGCCACCTGACTAGCTTTACCCGAAATAATTACACGGAAACTGTATTCTTTTAAACACTGCCTGGCCCATTAGTTTTAACCTCTTATTGGCTAGCTCTTACATATTGATCTAACCCATTTCTAATATTCTGTATAGCACCACGAGCTGGCTTACCAGGAAAGATCTTAACCTGTGTCTTTCTGGAGTGGGAGAATCATGGTATCTGCCTGACTCGGCTTCTTTCTCCCAGAATTCTGTTCTGTTTACTCCGCCTACCTAATTTTCTGTCCTATCAAAGGCCAAGCAGTTTTCTTTATTAATTAAACAATAAAACAACAGATAGAAAGATAACCCTCCTCCATCAATGTGTGATCTCTGTGAGTTTTAGTGTAAGTTTTGGTCAACAAAGCTATTTCTTGGCTAGCCCAGTCTAAAATGGTACTCCATCAGAAAACATAATATTTGTAGTTTTAAAGAGTCTTAGCTGCATATGATTTACCTCTATGAATATACCATGTATAATTATGGGAAATGTATCCTCTGCCATTGTTTGCCAAAGTGATCTGTAAATACCAGCCAGTAGTTTGGCAGTGTTCAGATTGACTATATTGCTAACTGTAATTTGTTCTGTTAAGTACATCTCTAATTAAGAAGGGTATCTATTTCTATTAATGACAATTGTGGAGGTTTTTTTCCAACTTTATCTTCTAGATATTTGTAGTTTGTAGTTTGTGTTATGTTTGCTTTGAATCCATGTATCCCATTATGACCTATGTGTGCTCCTCATGGTCTGACCCCCTAAATACTGTACAATATCGTCATGGTGCAGCATAGTCACCATGCCGCAGCATCACTGTGCAACACTGTTACTGGGTGACATTATCACTGGGCAGCATAGTCACTATGCAGCACCGTCACTGGGCGGCACTGTCACTGGGCGGCAACATCACACTGTACGGCATTGTCTCTGTTGGCACCATCACTCTGCAGCACTTTCACTAGGCGGCGCCATTACTGGGCGGCACCATTACTGGGTGGCACCGTCACTGGCGGCACCATCATTGGGCGGCACCGTCACTGGCGGCACCGTCACTGGGCGGCAACATCACACTGTACGGCATTGTCTCTGTTGGCACCATCACTCTGCAGCACTTTCACTAGGCGGCACCATCACTGGGCGGCACCATTACTGGGTGGCACCGTCACTGGCGGCACCATCATTGGGCGGCACCGTCACTGGCGGCACCGTCACTAGGTGGCACCGTCACTGGGCGGCACCGTCACTGGGCGGCACCGTCACTGGCGGCACCGTCACTAGGTGGCACCGTCACTGGGCGGCACCGTCACTGGGCGGCACCGTCACTGGGCGGCACCGTCACTGGGCGGCACCATCACTGGGCGGCACCATCACTGGGCTGCACCGTCACTGGCGGCACCGTCACTGAGCAGCATCGTCACCATACAGCATCTCTCTTTTGGTAACTTTCCTAGTCTTCATGTTTACTTTCATTGCTTTTATCTTTTCTGTTGCCACCACAGTCTCACCATCTATTCATGCCTTTTGATGCTCTCAGTTTCCAGTGTCTCTGTGTTATTTCCGCCTGTTTGTATGCTTATGACCTCATCCTTGTAGGCCGTACTCAGTGGGCCTGTGTGTTCTATTGATTTCTGTGGTCTTTATCACAGAGCTCAGTCACTTATGCTTCATGTAATTGTTAAGATATTTTTTTGCCTATGTCTATCATTGACATGGTATTTTGTATTTGTGCTGTTTACTTTATATTTCCTAGTTTTTTCAATTCTTTTAAATAAATTGAATTTGTTTAGCATTTTATTTTAATTCACTTTTCTAATTTTTAAGCCATTTTCCTTTCAGTGTCTCCTTTACAGACTAGAATTTATACCCTCAACTTTGTCTGATTTTACAGCCTACCCATTTACTATACAACTTGGTATAAATATAACAACCTGAGCATTTAAATTATTATTGCACAAAAGAAAGGGTTTCATTGTGATAATTTCACATGTAAATAAATATGTAAGTGTGATTGCACTTTTTTTGTATTTGCTACCCCATTACTTTCCCTTGTTTCCTTTCATACTGACTTCCTTCCTTCACCACAGTCACCCTCCGCCCCGCCACCCCCACAAACACATGGCATATAATAGAAAACAGGTGACAATCATGGAAGAAGAGGTAGGAGGGCTGTAAGAGTCAGATTACTCCAGATGTTTGCTAGGAGATAGTGTCTTCTATTTATGACGGATGATGAGTTACACTCATGAAATATCAACAATATGGTCATCCACACAAGGCCTGAACAGTGACAGCACTAGTTGACATCCCAATGTCTACTAACAAAATTTCAGAAGGCCCCAATGGTAGATGAGGAACGCCAGGTAGCTAATGGCTGCTGAGAGAGGTAGATTCATCCCTTTCCAGGGCCAAGTGCCCTGATAGGTTATCCGGTCCTAGTGGTCAGCCCTGTGCACGTAGGAGCTCTGTGTGCAAGTGGAGCAAGGGGGAGCCAGCCATTATCTCTGCAGTCTCAGGGCGGTTAGGATTGTAAGGTCCTTTCCTGGTAGGTCACTCAGACCCCTGTACTCTGCCGTGGCCCCTTCTGGTCACATGACAAGCAGCAACTCCAGTCTCGACGGATCTCTCCAGTGCCCGAAGGATATTTTTCTTGCATATGAAGTCCTGTGTTGTTTTCCTTTTGCTGTTGTTTTATCTGTCCTGGGTACCAAGCCTGGAATGTTATGCACCACAAGAAGAGCTCTGACCTGAACTCAGTCCAGTTTCTTTCAGGACTTTAAAGATAGACTTCAACTAAGTACTGACATTCATTGTTTCTGAACCTGAGTGAGTTGTCAACTGTATGGAGCTGCATCTATGTATCATGGCCCTTGTCCTTTGAGTACTTTTAAGAGTTACTTTTTATGTTTGATTTTCAAAGTCTTTACTTGGTATTTACCTTGCTTGGTGGAGTCCATGAAGCCATGTTTATTAGGATATTCTTTTTGTTAAATATGGGAGGGGATTTCTGTCTCTTTCAAAAAGCATATTTGTTTTAGTATCTCTCTTCACTTCCCAATTTCTGATTGAATGTGTGTTAGACACGTTAGTATTATTCCATATTTGTCTGAGACATTTTAATATATTTAATATAGTTTTCAATATTTTCTTCAGGTTGGATAAATATTTTTGATCTCTCTTCTAATATTATCGATCTCTCTTCAAGCTGAGCTGCCCCTTCCCTACCTCATTTCCATTTTCTGTTAAAATCATTCAATGAATTTTTTATCTTTGTTATTTACTATTGAGATACAGAATTCAACTAGGTTCTTTGTAGTTTTAATTTTTCTATTGATATTTCATGTTTGTCTACTTTTATAACCCTCGTTTCCTTTAGTCTTTTGAAAATATTTTCAATAGCTTTTTAAAAGCCTTTTTTACTTATTTTGAATTATCTCAAGATCTTTATTTATTGCCTGAAATCTCTTTTGATAGTGAGTTGCATGTTTGTTTCTTAATATGTCTGGTATTTTTGTTGTATCACCATTTTGTAGATATTTTCAATTCTGTCATCTTTCTTTGAAAAGCACCAACTTCAATCCTACATTCATACTTGTATCTGAATTAGGCACGGATTGCCTTGAAGTTAGTGAGGCTTATTCGTATCCAGTAGAAACAAAAATCTGTTTTAATTTTGTAATTTATCTTAGTGTAAAACCATAATGCTGAGGCATGGTCTTGACTTTTCAAGACTTTCCCTTCAGGGATCAGGAGAGCCCAGGGAGTTTACCAAGCCCTTTCATGGAGCCACAACTCCAGTCTCCAGTGCCTCCATGATGGACAATCTAGGAAATGCCCCGTGCCCTTCAGCCTTTCCCATGCTCATTTCACCAGACTGTGTGAACTTGCTTCACACATTTCCGGTGCAAAGGCTAAGATCTCAGGTTGTAAGCAGGTGCACAAAGTGTTCTGTCTGCACCACACCCTCTATTCTCTGGGGCGTCTCTCCATGATTTGCTATCACTTTGACCTCTTGAAGATCTGTCTTCCAGACCAGAAAGTTCTGGCTGCTGTGTGCACTGCACACC
>NW_004949119.1:3640250-3656985 GCF_000317375.1 Microtus ochrogaster
ACAATCTTTCTATAAAGAACAATATTGATGTAAACACCATGTGGTTGCTGGGAATTGAACTCAGGACCTTTGGAAGAGCAGGCAATGCTCTTAACCACTGAGCCATCTCTCCAGCCCCCTCTATGATTTTTCTTAAAGGTCATTTTCCTCCACTCTTTGCCTGCTTGCAGTTGCTCTCCAGTATCTTCTATTGGTTATTATTTATAATAGATAATACATATAAATAAATATACAATCTTTCTATAAAGAACAATATTGATGTAAATAAAATGTTAATTTTTATGCATCAGAGGTCAAATAGGACCACTTTCCTTCTACAACAAACCATTGGTAGCCCTCTGTGAGACTGTCCTGAGGCACACAGGAGATAGACGCCCTTTATCCTCTGCACTTTTATTTCTTGGAATTGTGGGGTTTCAGAATTATACCGTACCCTACCAGCATGTGAGATTCTACAGTAGGACCCCTGCCTCACTTTCAGATATGTTCACTGAAGCGACTCAAGTGCTATCTCGTCTCATCACTGATTTTTAAAAATCTCAGTTTTCACTGTTGCTTGTGCAGCTAGAGCCGTGTACCCTTCTATCCATCCATCCATCTGTCCATGCACTTGGGATTGAAAGCCTTTTGTGCATAAAGCACAGTTTGACAGATTATAGTTCAGACACGAATAAAATAAAGCCATCAACTTGTGAAGTTTCCTTTGTAGTTGGAAGGAAAAGCAAATAAATAAATAAGAAATAGCAGACAATTGCCAGCTTGCGATGAATATCATAGAGAAAATGAAGTGCACTGAAGGATTCTGGGGGTGAACGGCGCCTCTCCTGGATGCCTGGGCCCCAGGTCAACCCTGCTCCTGTGGGCAGGCAAGTAATGTTGTCGGCCCAAGAGTGGGCCGGCACCCGCATGTCTGAACATGCACCAAGCATCTGGCAGGTGGGCATAGGGAATGGCCACCTGCATTCAGAGAAGGTCTCTGAGCCACAGAGAATGTCTTGGCTTTTTCTGTGAGTGAAGCAGAGATCTTTGAATGGTTTTCCATTGAGGGAGAGTATTGTGTAACCTCTCTCTTAGACTCTAGGGGGCAAAGAGGAGGGAGGGTATCAGCAATGGCTATAAGCCATGGGTGCTGTTATCTATCACGCCAACCTGCCTTGTGCCACACATCCTCACCTTGGTAGGGATACAGCTGTGACTGTCCCGCTACACAAAAGAACATGTGTGTAGGAAAGGAAGACCCTGGCTAAAAGCTTAGAGTATAGTGATGGATTTGACTCTGTGTGTGTGTGTGTGTGTGTGTGTGTGTGTGTGTGTGTGTGTGTGTGTAGATAGCCACACACCTAGTCCTGTAAGTCACCACAAATATAGCCTGGTTAATGTCTATTCATAATTAACTAATTATAAGTCTGCCATTCCTTTCCTTGGACTGACAGCTGGCTTGTTTTACTGAAGATAATGTCTTTGGTAGAGTTCCCTTACCACATTAAAGAGTGTCCCCCTCCCCAAACTGAAATGATAGCTTCAAGAATAAAGATTAAGCAACAGCTATTAAATAAAAAGAATCCACCCCAGTGCCTCATATTCGATAAGTATTTACTAAATGCTACCTGAAATGAGATTTACTGTTTTGTCTGTTATTAAATATTCTAACGATTTAATACATTTCAAGCCCCTGGAAACTGTACCAGTAATCAGTTCAACAAATTCTAGTTTAGAACCAAACCAGAAGTAGAGACTCATGTGCGGTCTCTTGATTTGTTAATTGCCGAGGCGCTATTGCGAGTCTGTCCAGATGCATATGTTAATATGTTCTGCATGCGGGTCTGTTTCCAGCACCCCTCCCTCGGCCTTCTCTGTCCCCGTCCTTCTACTCCTCCCACAATTTATTGAGCCCTCCCAAATGCAGTAGTCCCTATGCTGATGCTTTTCCTGCCAAGCTTCCTGTCAGCCTTCAGAGGAAGATGCTGGGGGAGAACCCAGCTTGAGAGAGATCATTGAGAGAGTTCTGCTTCAGCCTTAGCCTCACGCACTGGGCGGTGGGAGGGTTCAGAACCCTTAAGCATGGTGTTATTTGTTTTGTGTGTATACATGTTTGTGCAAGGGCTGAGGTTAGAGAACAGCCTTCAAGAATCGGTTCCTTTTCCCATCATGCCTAGGGATCCGGACTCAGGTGGCCAGACCTGGTTGCAGATGAACTGTCTGTCTAGCCTAACCTTAAGAATCTTATGAAATCTCTCCATGAATTGAAAGGAGTGCTCTCAGGCTTTGAGACAGGTTATCAGACAAGCTCAGTTGTTGGTGACCAGTTTCTTATTGTCCCCTGATCATGGCCCTCTTTTTACATAAGGAAATAGACCCTGAGAAGTCATCTGACTTACCCATGGTGCCCATAGTACCCCTCAGTTTTCAAAACTGGTCCACCTGCCACTTCCTCTGGCTGAAATAGAAAGGCAGGGTAACTGGATGCTGATATCCTCAGTTGTTGCATTGCTGGTCAGAGTGGTCTCAGGACCTATATCGCCTGGATGAACATTCTGGCTGTGCTGTATTTTACCTATAGCAATCATGCAAATTATCTAAGCAAACCTTCATAGAGATGCCTCACTCTCCTCGCCTGTAAAGAGGGTTTGTTGACGCTGCCTTTAACACGGGTCGTGTGTGGTTTATGTGAATTTGCACTGCATAGTGCTTAGGTCAGTTGTGGCATGTAAGCAGCTTCTGTATGTGGCCTCTGTCACTGTCGAGTCTGCCTGTGAGACTCACTGCAGTGCTGCTAAGTGGGGGTCCCCAGAAGCATTCCTGCGCCCTTGGGCTCAGGACCCCTCCCTGTGGTTGCATGGATTATTCCCTGCAGCTCAGCTGCAGTCTGCCTCCTGCTCCCCAGTGCCCACCTTGGTTTCTGCTCTGCCATCTGCTGTCGCATTTGCAGCTCCTGTCAGGTCAAAGCTAGTGAGGCCTTAGCGGGTGCACAGGCAGCGTGTCATGTCCCCACACTGCCGTACATCTTGTTTCACAGGTATTTTGCTATAATGCTTTGTGACCTTTTCCATTGAGTGAGGTAGTTGGAGAGGCACTCGGTAAGGGAAAATTGAGCTGTTTTATTCCTCCCCAAGGAGGCTCCTGTTTCCTTTCCCCTATTCATTTGAAAGCTATCATTTTCTTGATTTTATGGCTGAAAAACACCATTGATTCACTGGGTGTTAGATGCTAAGAGTTCTCCTATTGACATGCCTATTGACAGTTCTCAGTATATTCTGTGTCTAATTATCACTCTTGGCTAAATGATACACCTTGTGGACTTGAGTGATGGAGTCGATAGCTCTCACCACATTGTTCTAAGCCGAGCCTATTGAGTCCCATGTCACAGCAATGTGATTTATGTGATCAGAAAGAAAATTTCTGTTTGTGTGCTGCGTAATTAAAGCAAGCGCAGAGTGACTGGTGACAAAAGTCAGGCCTGCCGATGGCATCCCTAAACAAGGAGGGATTGCTGCGGTAAGCAGCTATGACAGCGAGGAATCTCTGTTGTCTTCTGCTTTGTAATCTTCAAGGGTTCGATTTTCATTCCTGCCTTGGCTAGGATTCTTCCTATCTGCCTTTCCAGTGCTTCATGTTCAAAGCTTGTGTGTGTGTGTATGTGTGTGTGTGTGTGTGCACGCACACGCATGCGTGCTCAAGCTTGCATGCATATGTTACACTATTATTTTCAAGTGCTGGGACCCTGAGCATGGCTCCGGGATGGACTTTTTTGTGTTTATATGGTGGAGGCAATGTTCACAAAATTCAAACTGGCTGAAGCCCACACTTTTAAGCAAGGATGGCTGGCTTCCCTTTGGTGGCCTGTGGTTGTAATCCTATAACTAGGGAAAATCAGACAGGAGGATTGCCTATTCAAGGCCAGCCTAGACTACACAGTTGTGAGAGACTTGCTCTCAAAGAACCAAATCAAATCAAACCAAACTAACCACCCAACAAAAAGCCTATCTTTGCTAGTTTGAATTTTTCTGGGCACAATGGGAATGGTTTCTTTGAATGACATGTTCTAGGAGGTATAGATGGTGACCCTGGCCATCAGGTAATAATGGAGAAGTACAGGCAGTAGACAGGAGTCAGACGAATGGACCCCTAATAAGGAAACTTCTCTGGTACAAAGCATCCTGTTCTGCCTTGACTAGTGTTTGGCAGGTGCTTGTTGGAGACGGTCTCCGGAACAATCCCAGGTCATGTCACTTTCCTCTTCAGTACTTGGAGAGGGAGCATTTCCCAGAAGACCGGACCAAGTACCTTAGCCTCCATGGCTTCTCAGTCCTCACCTACTAAGTATGCAAGGGTTCTCTCTAGCTCAAATATACCATGGTGTTGAGAAGTGGTTGGGGCATGTAAATGTGTCCCCAAATAGTCTGTCCTTAAGGGAGTCACCCATTGGGCTACCATTACTTGAGACGTATTTCATGTAGGGTGGTCATCTAAGATGTATAGTCTCTCAACTTCACACAAGACTGAAGGAAATGTGAAGATCACAATTAGAGCATGACAGTTAATGATAGCTAGGAGCAGAATGGTGGAGGTGGGCCAAAGAAGTGGACACTTCTGTGTATCTGAGTTAGACAAAGAATTTGGCCTGATGTCTAACAAAGGTTCTGAGTGGATTTAGACTTGGGTGTTGTTGATGGTTGGGGCTGTGTGAAGACTTGATGATTCTGCAGCCTTATGTAAGGAGAGCAATGGGAGATCAGTGATTCTAGAACCCACCATTCCAGAAACAGGCATTTTTATGATCTTCTTACTGTCCTTTTCTATTTATTGTAACTCAGTGTGAGGCATTATTGTAGTACAAATATATAGAACTGTCTAGAAAAAAAGGTGTGTGTGTGTGTGTGTGTGTGTGTGTGAGAGAGAGAGAGAGAGAGAGAGAGAGAGAGAGAGAGAGAGAGAGAGAGAGAGAGAGAGAGGAGAGAGAGATCTACTCTTTAGGCTAAGAAAACCTGACTTGATGCCATTCACTTCATAGTATAGCAGACTACAGGGACTTTGGGCCTCCAGTCCTTATTTTCTTTATTAGAATTTTTACTTACTGAAGTTTTAAGATGGCACTTCTCTTTCTGAGGGATACACTGGTAATCTTTAGTTGGCCATATTACTTTCTCTTAAATATCAAGTAAACCTTGAGACATCAGGTGGCCCACTATCACCCTTCAGCTTAATGTTCACTGCTCATGTGTGCTTTAGATGCATTTGGGTCCTCAAACTGCTGGTAGGCCTTGGCTAGAAGAGTCTTCTCTGCACATAGAAGATAAGCTCTGAACACTCTGAAAGGGCTGCGGATTTCCTCCCTGTCTATCTCTAGCAATTGGTGAACATGTCTACAGGAAGACTTCCTAGCACAACAGTGACTCATTGACACAGTCCTGAGCACAGAGGATGTGGGATGACCGAGCAGAGTCAGGCTAATCACAGAGCATCTTCTTTGACAAGTGAGACCCACTTTAAAAACACTGAGTTCTCCTGATTACTTGAAGGCTTTGGATCACATGTAATCAGGGGATGTGACTTGTTTGCGCTGTGCTGGGACCTCCCCTCTAGCCATAGCCAGCTTATTTTAAGTGTTCGAATCCACCTTGTGATACTTAGGGTGCATAGTTCTTGCTGTGAATGTGTAGCTTTCTAGCTCTGTGTTCCTGTCACTCAGAGACAACACTACTGATAGAAACATCACTCAGTGGATTTTAGGGCAATCTGAAAGTGGCCGGGAAGGGTGGATATAGCCTTTGTTTCCCCCAAATGCCTTCTGGCCTACACCTGTTTGAGTTTGGCAGTGCCTGTGCGAGCGAGTGAACACGTGTTCTCACCTCTCAATGCAATATGACTTTAGCCAGAGGCTAGTCCCGTGGCTGAGTGTGCTCTAAGTCTCGGTCATTTGAGGGAGCATGTGGGATGAAGTCGGCAGTTTGCATATGGCCAGGGTTCACCCAGGGAAGATGCAGTGTGGGGAGAAGCAGCCACCTTCTCCCTCTGGAGTTGTCATGAGAGATAGTGCCCTGCTGAGGAGTCCAGAGATATAGTCAGTGGGACAGGGCCAGAGCCATAGCTGCCCCAGGCATGCCTGGGGAGCCGTGGGACTGAATGGCCTGCATCACTGGGCAGGCAGCAGCAAGGCGCCTGGAATTCAATACTTCCCTGCAGCAGCCAAGCTTCTTAAAATGGCAAATTATTATTTTTCTTCCTTTCTGTATTTGGGATTGTTTATGCATCTCAAATGAGCTGTAAAGGGAATTTTGGACATTCAACAAACTTCTGCTTGAAAGAGGCGGGTTGGAGAAAGGAACGCCGTCACATTAAATACCAGCCATTGTGCATTTCATTCAGCCTGACGAACAGCGGCCTGAAATGGCAGGGGATTAAATTGATGTAATGACAAGAACTCATATGGGAGACTGTGGGAATGGGGCAGAATCATGCTCCGGCTTCGCTTTGATCTGCCTTCGGCAGAAAACATAATATACCTACATTTTTGTTGATTTTACAGGGGGTGCGTAACAAAGAAATGCCATTTTTCCTATTTGAAATTAAATAGCTATTCATTTCAAAACTTGGATATATTTCTGAGTAATGAGTTAAGTGCAGCTTTTGAGCATTTGGATCTCATTGTATATCATAAAAAGTGTATGTGTGTGTGTGTGTGTGTTGTTGTTGTTGCTCGATTGGGTTCCTGTTACAGAGACACACAGTATGTGTTTGTTTGTGAATTACTCATTTGTTAAGGGCATTCTTTCTGTTTGGAGGAAAACTCACCTTCGTCTCAGTGAGTTTAGGCAATAAGAACCGCAGCTCCTAGGAAAATCAACGCTTCCTTTCTGCAGAGCTGTGGCTGAGGCAGCCATATCTTCTGGAGAAATATACACATGTTTTTCATCTGGGAAATATCTTTCTGGGACGGTTCCAGCTGGAAGACATCAGCAGAGATGTCCAAGCTCCCGTTTGAGGTGGGGTTCATCAAAGGTGGTGGAGATCCCTTTGCACACCCTGTGAGTGCTAGAAAACGCTTTGCACCAATGGTGAGGCTGCTTGTCGTTCACTTGTGTGAAAACATCAGGGCACGTTTTCAGCAGCACAGCTGAACACATGGTTCTGGAAGACAAGAGGGCATTGCCTTGAGCTCACGCACTCTTTGCACACTAGAAAATCATCTCTATCTTGTTTACAGAACTAGGGGGACAATTTTAAGACTTGGTAAAGAATTATAATCATTGATTTAAATGTTTTTTGTGTGTTTATTTAGTTTGTGTGTGTGTGTGTGTGTGTACACATTCATGCATGTGTGCAGAGGTCAGAATGCAACTTGAGGGTGTCAGGTTACTCCTCAGGCCCTCAGGCTTGGCAAGCACCCTTGTATCACCTGAACCACCTCACCCTCACCCGCCCCGTCACTGTTTGCTTCTAGAAAAATGTGAATCTCAGACCCGGACCCACACTACTTTCACAGTTTAAATTGACTGTGCTCTACAAAGAGACCAGTGGGTCAAGATGTTTGCCTGGCCTGAGATTCCATTGCCGGTTTGATCTCAGCAGATTCATTTATCCACCTTCCCTTGACCTCTGCTTTGGATGGGTTGTAGCTGCAAAGGTGTGAACTGTCCTCATTGCCAAAGCAAAGCCTTGCCTGCAAAGCTGCACCTGATTGTGGGTGTGATGTCAGTAGGGATTCTGTGGGAATTTCACATCCCCGTGTTGTGTTGTTTCCTTCTCTTCCCTGCTGGAGACTCAGCCTTCAGGATGCTCTGTGATGGAACTAGAGTGACAGGAAGCCCCAAGAGCACTGTTTCTTCAGTCGGCTGCCACGCATGGCCTGATTGTGTTGGGGAGGATGGATAAGCGTGTGGGCAACTGAAAATCTGACCCTGGACCTGGCTTCTAGTGAGGAAAATACACTACCGGAGAGCTACTCACTCGAACAGTCCTCTTCACATGATGATGTTGACTGTGCAGATGGCACAAGGGATGTGTCCACGGTCCTAGGATGGATGGGAAGAGGTATTTGAATTGTTAGGAGAATTCCTCCAAGGCTTCCTTCAAGATAGGACTTGCTATATAATTTCCAGGGTGCCACTGAAAAGAAAACTCAATTCCTCTGCTTTATGAGCTGTTGAGGGTTTCAAGGAATAGCAATAAGGTACTGAGTCAAGGGCCACACTACATGAGTTCTCACCAAATGCACTCTGCCTGTGGCAGGGATATCTGAGATGGAAGAGGAGATGGTCTGACAGAACCTGAGAATCCTGCAGGGAGGAGTTTGGAATGTTGGGAAGTTGAGGGAGTACTGAGAGCAGGGAGGGTGTGGCAGGGAAGCCAGGACAGAAGACGGCAGAATGAGGAGGTCACTGGGAGCTTGGGATCTTTATTCAGTGAGAAACAAACAGCTACTGAGGTGTCTTAAGAAGAGCTAGCACAGTCAGGCTTGGAGTTTATATGCTCATGTTTTTGTTTGCTTTCTGTTCTTGTGATAAAATAGTTTGACAAAAATCCACTGGAAAGAGAAAGGGGTTTATTTGACTTATACTCTAGGTCACAATCCATCACTGCGAGAATTATGGGCAGGAAGTCAACTGGAAACTGAAGCAGAAACCACGGAGGGATGGCTGCTTCCTGGCCTTGTTCTGTGGCTGATGTTCAGCCAGCTTTCTTATCCATCCTGCCTAGGGATGGTGCTGCCTGTGATGAACTGGACCTTCCCACACCCATCATTAACCAGAAAGCCTCCCACAGACACGTATGTCCAGAGGCCAGTCTTATCTGGGCAATTACTTAATTGAGGTTCCTTCTTCCCAGGTGACTTTAGGTGGCTTGCAGTTGACAGTCAAAACCAACCAAAGTGGCTGTGGCTGGGTAGCAGGCTTCCCAAAAGATAGAGGAGCTATCAGAAGTGTCTGAGAGAGAACTGGTGGGAATTTGCTCCGTGCTGGCGAGAATGGAAGCAGAAGCAAAGGTGTGGAGGTGTTAGGAGAAGGCCCAGATGGTGGGACTTGGTGGTGTTTGAGTTGAAGAAGTGATTGGTGTTTCTGGCTTTTATAATCATCAAGTTGAACCTTATCGAGTTGTCAGTGTTCAGCCATTGCATATATAGCACTTTCACACAACGTGGTCTATTAAGTGAGCGGTGGGCAGACATTCGCTTATACAAGGAGCAGGAAGAGGACCACGGATTGGTGGTAGTGTTTTTAGAGAATTATAAGTTAGATTTCAGACATGTTCTGTTTGAGGTATCTTTGAAATGTCTTGAGGAAGGTACAAGAAAGGAGGATTCCCCTGTGACTCCGGGGAAAGGCCTTTTGCAGGAGCTACCTCATTACTGCAGCAAATGCAGTGGTGGTACCCTACCAGGGTTCCCTTGTTTAACACCTGTGACTCTTCTGTAAGGGTTGTATCTGCGGTTTCTCAGATGACTGTATCAACAATTTCTCAGACTAATGTATCAAGAAGTTTTCAGATGAAACTACTGTAGCTCAGAGAAGCCCATAACTTTCAGTCCAGGGCCCAAGTTCCTATGTGACTTCCATAGTCTACTTCCTGCCTTCCTTTGTAATAAAATCTTTGTGTGTGTGTGAGAGAGAGAGACAGAGACAGAGAGACAGAGAGAGAAACACACACAGAGAGAGAGAGAGAGAGAAAGAGAGAGAGAGAGAGAGACAGACAGACAAACAGAGACAGACAGACTGTGGGTATACATGCCATGGTGTAGGACATGTGTGGAAGTCAGGATAATTTTTGATATGGGTCCTCACCTCCTGCCATGTTTGAGATCGAGCCTCTTCAGCGGTACTGTAGTGTGTGACAGGCTAGTCATAGTGACACGGGCCTGCAAGTCTCTGGAAACTCTCTTGACTCTGCCTCCCATCTCATATACCGGAATTACATCTGGCTCTGTGTGAAATTAGTGGATCTAAACTGAGGGCTTTCGAGTTGATGTTGACCCAAAGCCTTCGGCAGCATTCCCCAGTTTAGGACTAAGAAAACTGCAACCCAGATGGATGTGCCTCCTGCAGTCAGGGGGAACACGCGGTAGCACATCTGTTTACACAGAAAACATTCTAGAAAAGGAGAAAGCCAAGGGGCCATGGAGGACAGTGGTGCTCACGTCTGAGATGGACCTGCATCCCTCATCTCTCGCTTTTATCCCACTTCTGGCCTGGACTCTTCAGAAGATGCAATATGTCAGCGAAACCGAGTATAGCTGATTGTTTGCATCTGTTTTTCTTCCTCTCTTCCGCAGTAAATTCCCTTATCACAAATGCAGACAGTGCATTGAATGACATGAATTAGATTTCATTAGCGTTGCCTTTGGATATGTCAAGTATTGAGTTTAGGCTTCTTGCTACCTTCTTTTATGCCCATTCTGGAAACACAGTATCCTATTGTCTTTGTTCCTGATGTTAAAATTAAGCATATTGTTTCCTTTTAGGATGCCATTAAAAGTCGATAATGACCTTTCCAGTGACTAATAGTTTTCATGGAACTTTAATTGTGACTTTTTCTTTTTCCTTTTTTTTTAGAGAGAGCAGCATTCATCTGCCTTCTGTGTCTTTAGTATCAAGGAATCAATAAAAGCAGCCGCCTTTTGTTGGTGCTATAGGAGATTTTATGCCGATGACAAGGGATTTGATTTAATATTCTCTTTAAATAAGATCAACACTGCTGCAGTTATAAATGCTTCGAAAAACTGTCAAGCATGTCAATGTGGCATGAAACAAAAAGTTAGCGGCCTGGTACAAATGAGCATGTGCTGTGGGTCTGGTATATATTTATGATTGTGCGTTAAAATATATATATTTAGAGATTTCTTTCTGCTCTTTTGGCCACGAGTAGGAAATGCAGAGACGGGCGTTTCATTCCTGTTACCTTCTAAACGGCAAACTTTCTTTGCCAGTTAACGATTTCCCAGGGCAGCGCTGGATGTGGTGACATGATAGAAGCAGGTATTTATGATCTGTGATGCAATTCTTAGTGAGTATGGATTTACAGTTAAATGGTGCAGCGGGAGCCCAGCTGGCAATTATTGACAGGGCCTCTGGAATCTATAGTTTGTTTGCTGCACACACTTTGTTTCAGAGCCCGATTACCTGTGTCAACTGTGTTTTTCTCTTTATTTAGAGGTGAATTGTCAGGCTCTGCAATTTGGGGACTTGTGTTCCATATGGTCAGGGATAGATGGGGCAACATGTGCCTATAGCTAGTCCCCAATATCTAGTCATTTTAATTGAACTATTATATCTGATTGTAGGGGCAATCCATCTCTGCGTGGTTCTGTTCTGGGGGAACATTAAACCTAGGTAGAAGGAGAGCTAATAGGGAAGAAATGATTGGGGTGACCATATAGCTACAGTCTGTGGTAATGTCAGAGTCCTGGGAAAATTCAAGCTTCCTAGACATGAGCCACTGTGGCTGTAACCCATGCAGGCTTGTCCAGGGGAGTACCAGATCAATCCGTGTGATATCCATTTATAAGACAGAAGACGAGAGTCTGTGGAGAGATCTGAAATGGAGATGCTTTCCTCCAAAGATCAGTTGGAGCATCTGTGAACCCCTGGCACATATACAAATTACATTCTCATTGGACTGTGTGTATATGCAATTTCAGTGGTCCAAAGTCCCCCCAGTCCCCATTGGAAACTCATGTGTGGAGGACAGAGCTGTATGAACATTATGCTTGCTCCACTAACTTGTGTTGATGACGGTAATCAAAATATGACCTATAGTTATTTATCCTAGACAATCTCAGGTTGGTTAGAATGTTGAATCTTTATTATACCAAAGACCAAGCTGAAAGCTGAAATGGGCAGGGCTGACCCCAACCACCCATTTTTCACCCTAAAAAGCGTTCTGACTTGGAGATTTGCATTTCTGTTTCTGTTTGAATGCTGGTAGCTTTCCTTTAGTCTTAGCCCCTGTGTGGAAACCATCTAGAAATACCATTACTGTAGGAGAACTGTGGGGAGCTTCCTTCTGCTGAGCCCAGGTCTCTTGGATGCCAAGATACTGCCTTTCCGTTCAGTGGGTGTGGCTGTTACATGGAGCAGGAGTGACTCCCCAAAGCTTGTACCAGTTACATGGAGCAGGAGTGACTCCCCAAAGCTTGTACCAGTTTTTCCCCAGTCCCCGTGCTTTGGAGACTTTTTCATAGATGTGAGTCATTTGCCGGACCACACATCAGCTGTCATCTACCCAAGGATTTTGTCATTTTGCAGAGGATGAGTGTAAACTGAGAAAGCCTCTCTGCTTGTTTTCCTGGGTGGTATTTATGCCGGCGAAATGTTCCTAACTGGGATTTATTAGCTAATGATTTTCTTTTCGGTAAACATTTGTGGTATATTCAATGTGCCCTCCTGAAGGAAGAAACAACTTGGCAGACTTTTGCTATTGTTTTTAGTGTTCAGCCACTCTGTTCCTCCTTAACCATTCACCTACTCTCTCCCCTCTCTGGCCTCAGCACCACTGCCTGGAACGTTCCTGTTTTCACTCCAAGACAGAATCCCAGCTGAGTGCAGGCAGCCGGGTGACACAACCAGATCAAAATGCTTTGAATTTTGAAAATGATTCCCCTCTTGGTACTGAGCCCACTGATAAAAGCAGAGCAGTTGTCACCGTGAAAACAGTGGTGTACACAGCACACGCTCTCCAATTAGCACACTTAAGACGTGTGTTCGGGATGACGGCAAGTGGGTTGTTACAGAGTGAAGTGCGGGTAATAGGGTTTTACATTTTCATGTTTCAGTTGGTTTTTTCCTCCCATCTCAGTTTTAAGAAAATTGTTGCACATTATTGAAGCTTCTAAGTGCATTCTTAACATTGCTCTTTCTGTTTACAGTAATATCTTCCAAAACAACAGAAGTCTCTCTCTCTCTCTCTCTCTCTCTCTCTCTCTCTCTCTCTCTCTCTCTCTCTCACACACACACACACACACACACACACAAAGGGAAATTTATACACATGCATATACACCCATGAAAATTCATACACACATGAAAATTCACACAAATACACACACACACATGCTTTTTTGCCTGTTGGTTTTTCCAAGTGGAAAGAAAGCAGTTCATCGGGTATAATATTTTCCTGATTCAGGCTAGACCACTCTCCAGAAGACCCTTTATCTGACTTCCTAGGGGCTGGATTTGATGCAGTTCCTGAACAACATGGCACTCTGATGTTCAACAGACTCAGCCTTAGACATGAATTCTTCTTTCAGGATCCATACAGACATCCCAAGAGATTCAAGTCAGATGTTTATAAGGGATATAAACTAACAGGGTATATGATGTGAACATGTTATACCCAGAGTTATTTACAAGTGTGACCTAATCATTTGTAGGCTTCGGCATGCGAGGGGAAATGGGTGACATTTGAGTCTCTGGTACCCAGCGTTGGGGCCGGGATACTTGTTAGACTGATAATTATGGAAGTATTACCTCTTCACTAATATTTCAGGTTCTCATCTCCTTCTGCCTTTCTGATGGAATCATACTTCCTGTCTGTCTTGAAGTTGCATATGCTCTGCTTTGTTAATTCAGTAGGAGAAATTATCTCAATATTTCTGGTTCGAAGATTTGAGACGTACCAAGCATAGCTTCTCTTCTGCATGTCAAACTCTAGTGCATTTCATTGTAAGACCAGCATTGTAGAATATCGAAGAATCTGTTCATTTAAATCTCTGAGCAGCTGTATTGGCCAGAACCACCTCCCCAACAGGTGACCTACATTGGACACATAGAGCTTAAATGAAACAACCATTTCTTTTTGTTGTTTTGTGAAACCACTGAAACTTAGGAATTGTAGTAGAGCAGCAGCCTTCTTATTTTGGCATTGGGCTAATTAGTGTTTATTTAGTATTGTGTGCTTAAAGTAATTCTCATAGCAGTTCATTTAATTATCACTGTAATTCTTTGCAAAAGATATTGCTGTTATCTTCCCAATGCAGGTGAGGTGATTTGGGTGCTCTGGAATGGCACAGGCCTGAAGTCAGAGCAATGGTTCTAGCTGACCTGAGACTTAAATTCAGTCTGGCTGGAAGATGCTCAGTAAGTGGTGAGTGACTGGTGTAAGATCATCGGGCACAGAGTTTTTGTGTGATATCACTAGGAGTTTCAATTGGAAACATCTGGCCTGGATATCTCTTGATGTTTACCATTTCTCCTAAATAGTTATATATTTTTAGATCTTGAAAAATCAGCTTCTAGCCAGGCAGTAGAAGTGCATGCTTTTAATCCCTGGAGCCACTCTGGAGGTACAGGCAGTTAGATCTCTGAGTTTGAGGCCAGGCTGGTCTACAGAGTGAGTTCCAGGGAAGCCAGGGCTACAAAGAGAAACCCTGTCTTGAAAAACCAATGAGCAAACCAACATATAAATAAATGAACAAACAAGCAAATAAAAAAGTCAGGTGCTTAGGCCTGAGTGTGATGGTGTCACAAGTCACGGATTGACATAATAAAATCTTGCTAAAGAGGGAGGAATGGCTCTGTCTATGCATCTCTTTGTATGTGTGTACTCACGTCTGTGCAGGTGTGTGTGTGTGTGCATGTGTGCACATGTGTGTGCATGTGCATGTGTGCATGCATGCATATGGAGACCAGAGTACAACTTCAGATGTCATTCTGCAAGGGCCATTGTCTTAGGGTCTCTATTTCTGTGAAGAGGCACCTTGACCATGAAAAGGAAAACATTTAATTGGTGACTTACATTTTCAGAGGTTTAGTCAATTATCCTCATGGTGGAACATGGTGGCTTGCAGGCAAACATGGTGCTGGAGCAGAATCTGAGAGTTAATACATCTTGACTTTCAGGCAGCAGGAAGTGATCTGTCTCTCTGGAAATAGCTTGAGAATAAGGAACCTCAAAGCCAACCCCCACAGTGACACACTTCCTCCAACAAAGCCACACCTCCTAATAGTGCCACTCCCTATAGCTTATGGAGGTCAATTACATCCAAATTACCACAGCTGTCCATCTGTTTTTTTTTTTTTTTTTGAGGTAGGATATCTCCTGTAGTCCTGTATCTCCTCAAAAAGACTGGGCAGCAAACCCAGGCATCTTGCTGTCTCTGTTCACTCTGCACTGATCCCAGTGTGTGCTACCATGCCTGCTTTGGATAAATCCCTTTTAATTTGAACTATCAATGTGCAAATGTCGCAAACATCTTTCAGCAAATGTCTGTGTTCCGTGGGTCATAATTCATCACATACTTAGACCATGGACTCAGGAGAGTATGTGATAAAGAAGGCAGATAGAAACGAAATTGTGTAAGGAGGCTTTGGGGGGAAAGGTTGAGGGGTTAGTTACCAGTGGGGTGATGACAAGCCAGCCTTTGGGGGTCCTCTTGTGCCATCACCTGCTTTTACAGACATGAGACACAGAAGCTGCCCTGAATCTAAACTGTAAATGTTTAGATTCAAAACAATAGGCTGATTTTTCCTAGCAGCCCTTCCAGGTAAACTGTATCTTTTCAGATAAGGAAATTGAGTCCCATGTGAGGCTCAGTCAGTTTCTAGAGGATTTAGAGTTCCCTAATCAAAGACTTACTATTTGTAACTCAAAAGAGGGCTAAGGCCTACACTACTTGTTCCTCCAAAGGTATCCATCCTGCCTTGAGTATCCCTGCCAAGGAACAATGGAGTTGAGCCCTAAGTACGCACTTGTAGGGCCCTGTGGGAGTTCCAAACACTGCTCCAGCACGCTTTGCAGACTGCAGAGCTGGAAGAGTGTAGACCTGTCATGGGATAAGAGAATGCCTGGCTTTCTTCTGGGGTGCCTCCAGGAGAGAGCTTTTATAGACGCTGGCTGCCGCACGGGTGACATCATGGCAGCTGGCATTGCAGGGCATGCTGGGATCCATTAGTGGGTGCCCAGCTCCCCTCCTGGGTGAAGTGGGGGCCATGTGAAAAGGTTAGTTTGGCTGTTCCAACTTCCTTAAGCTCAGGTTCCTGTGCCAGGTATTTCTATTTTCTATTTGCTAACTGTTAGTTGAAACAAAGGGCTGTTTTGTTGGGTTTGTGTTTCCCTGTGGAAAAGATTACTTTAGGCACATTTTAGAAAATGCTTTTAAAAAGAATCTTGTGTGAGTTGAAAACAGAGGGAAAGAAAGTAAATGTCGTCGTGGCTTTTTATTACAATAAAGACTGTAGAAAAAGCTCCCTCAAGTCCTCCCTCCTCCCAGTCTACCAAACAAGCCTTTGTCTGTAGGAGAAGGGTGTGCTTTAACAGCAGGGGCAGATATGAGCAACTGACACAATTGGGGCCTTAGTACCAATAAGGTTTCCATTAGTGGCTTTCCCTACTTGTCAAAATGAAAGCCAGTTCACTACTGGTGGTGGTGTAGGGAGGGGTTCTCTACAAATGCACTGGGAAAAGGTCTTGAGACTGTCATATGAGATTTGGTGGAGTAGAAGGAGAGCGAGAGAAGCTGGATTCAGCAGTGAGATGGGTTTTGTTTGTGTTTTTTTTTTTTTTTGGTGGGGGATGCTTTTAGTTTCCAATTGTTCTCTTTAAATGCCTATAAACTCACCTAAAAACTCTGTCAAAAGGGGCTGCATAGAGAGATGTGCCAATGATGATGGTATCTAATGTTCCCCTAAATGTCTTTCTCTGGTGGCATTTGGTGATAGCTGGTCATTGTGTAGCAGCTGGGCCTCTGCTAAGGTTCTAGGTATGTTATTGGTATGGTGATAGCTGGTCATTGTGTAGCAGCTGG
>NW_004949119.1:3657085-3657565 GCF_000317375.1 Microtus ochrogaster
CCTCTGCTGAGGTTCTAGGTATGTCATTGGTAAGGTGATAGCTGGTCATTGTGTAGCAGCTGGGCCTCTGCTGAGGTTCTAGGTATGTCAGTGGTTTGGGGTGAGTCTCTGGATGTGATGTTGCAGTTGGCTCTCTGGTGGTCAGGAAGACTCACCTTCCCTACACATAGCTCCTGTGTTTGCTAGTTGTCCTTGCTGAGGCAAAACCCCTGGCCAAAGCAATGTAAGGAAGAAAACGTGTATTTTGGCTCATGGTTTGGTGTAGTTCATCATGGTAGGGGGAATTCATGGAGACAGGAGTTTGGTGTAGTTGGTCCCAGAGTGTCCATAGTCAGGAAGCAGTGAGCAATGAATTCTCAGCTTCCTTTCCCCTCTTTATTCAGTCCAGGACCCCAGTTCATAGAATAGTGCTGCCCACAGAGGCTCTGTCTTTAAACCTCCATTAACCTAAACTAGATAATCCCTCATAGGCATGCCCAG
>NW_004949119.1:3657705-3660773 GCF_000317375.1 Microtus ochrogaster
CTAGATATTTTCTCACAGACATGCCCAGGGGCTAACCTACTCTAGATATTTTCTCACAGATGTGCCCAGGGGCTCATGTTCTAGACGATTCTAATGTCCATCAAGTTGACAATAGAGATTAGCTTTACAGCTCCCAAGACTGTAAGGTCATGGAGGGGACCCACACTTCCAAATAAAGTATGGGACTATGGAACACTGAAAAGGAGGCAAAACCAAATGTTCTGGAAGTTTAAAAACACGCCAAAGACTTAGCAGCAAAAAAGACTATACAGCATCTCTCCAGTGATAGTTTAAAAAGTTGGTAGCATATTTACATATTAAGATAGTCAAAGCTTGAATACATTAAATACAATATATTATTAAATTACTTTTACTCATTCCTGTTTATCCCTTTTTGTGTGATTAGTAGAAAAATGTAAATTATCTTCATGGCTTATATTTTTGTTAGACAGTGATGGTCTGGATCCAGGCAGCAGTGTATAGCTGTCAGTCTTCTTTTGTAAACCAGTTTTAACTGGACACAGGCTCTCTCACTTGCCTGAGTGTTGTCTGTGCTGTGGCTTTATTTTATTTTATTTTTTTTTTGCCTCAGTGGCCGGGATGGTTGGCTGTAACTGTGACTATGGCTCACAAAACATAAAATACTCACCAAGGGGACATTCCCAGGAGTTTGATAATCTCCAGCCTAAGATCTGGATGGCTTGACAGGTCCTAGAATGGGTTCAGGATGCCCTGAGATTTATTCCTGTAAATATCTTCTGTAGGCCCTGAAGAGAGAACCCAGGAAGCCCCTGGGCTTTTTGAGGTATTTTAGGCACATATTTCTTTTTCTTTCTGCCTATTCTTGCTAAAAAAAAAATTGTAAAATCAAGACCTGGTGCATAATGAAAAGATGACTCTGTCTGAGGTCCCAGTACTCAATTGGGATGTCAGTAGCTGTCTGTGAATCTAGTTTCAGGAGCCTGACATCTTCTATTGGATTCCATAAAGCATTATACACCACACTGTACATTTCTACAATACACACACACACCCCAAAATAATGATCATAACAATGATGCTACTATTACTAACAGTAATAATAGTCATAATTAATAATAATAATAATAATAATAATAATAATAACAATAACCTTTTTCTTAACTGGTAGATCTTCACTCGCTTGTTACTTTGAACCTGGAAGGAGGGGCTGTAGGTGATAAGCCAGCTCTGCATGGATGATGGGCCTAGAACCCTCTGGTGTCCCATGAGCTCTGTGATAGGACAATGCTGCTGATTTGTATGTTCCTTCCCATTAGGGATGTGGGGTCATGTGGGTTACTGTGGCCATGTGCAGTGAATTAAAGTTTCACCTGTGTGTTGAGCAGCTGAAGTGCATTTTAATAATTATTGATCTTATGGGTAGTTCAATAATTATTGATCTTATGGGTAGTTTCAGACCCCAGAACTCCTATCACTAAAGACCTGGTGCAGCAAGGGGTTCTGAACCCAACACCTTCCCTGTTGGCTGGCCTGTTGGTAGACTAGTTTTGTACTGGATAAATACAAGTATTGGTGATCATAAAGCAGAGTAAGAAGAGGTAGAAGAAGACAGCAGAGGCCAGAGTTGACCTTGTCTAGGTGTAGACTCATTCCTAATGCACACTGGGGACAGAGACTTCAGGAGTGGGACCAGAGACTTTGGGATGATGTCTTCCTAAATGTCCTCCCAACGTTCTTCCACTAGTTAAATGCACTGTTGTCCAGACCTTGCATCAGAATCTGGTTCCCATTCTTTGGGGGTGATAACACATTGCCTGCCAGATCAGTGAATAGAGTCACGGTATTTCGAATGAGTTATTTGAGGCCAGGCTTGGGCTTCACCCCCTGCAGTAAGCAGGTCTTCACACGTGCTGTATTTCCACTGTGTTGGTTAGTTATTAACTGCAAGAAAGGGAAAAATTCATTTAAAAGATGTGCCTATTTTTTATGAGGTAAGGCTGCCAGGAGATGCATGGCATTTTAAAGCAAACAGATTCCTGGGAGAGGCTGAGTTTCCCACCCAGAAATGTGGCAAGGAATAAAAACATTTACACCAGTTTAATATGAATGGTTGGGGAAAATATCTATTGCACATTGAACGTGATATATGAAACTATAACCCACTCTTGTGTAGTAGGCCCAGAACCATTCACCTAATGGATTACTATTCGACTTGACATTGCTCTGCATCTTTTCCATCTTCTCTTGCCAAGTGCTGGAAACTGTCAGAGAAAGCCCGCCAGAAACATAGGCGCTCTTGGCCTGAGGTTGCAAGCTCATAAGATTCTGGAAAGCAGAGGTTACCCCATGACCCCCATGCTGCAAACTCCAGCGGAAATCAAAGGGTGACAGGCAGCATAAACAGTGGCCGCGTGTGGAACGTCAAACTCAAGACAGATGGAGGTGGGGCTTGCTCTGTCTCCGGCTCCCCTTTTCATCTATAAAAGGAAGCTCATTTTCTATCTTCTAGAGAAGATGAAGTGTCATGTGGCTTTCAGGGGCCACCGAGATACTTCTTGATTTGTTCTAATGTAGAATTTGATCTCTTCAAACATGACTCAAAAGTGAGTCCTGCTTGATCCCACCGTGATTTATCTGCTGTATGCTGGATGTTAGAGCTTGAAGGAATGTGGGCAATGTTGTTGTAACTTTTTTACACACATGAAGGAATTGAAATGTTTGAAATTCAGCTTTCAGAGGGTTTATGAATTGCCAGATATTAAATGCTAGTTACCAGCAAGGCTGATGCTAAGAGCCCAAATCTCTCCCCGCTTAGCCAGCACTGCTTTTGTTTTCTTGCCTGTGTACGAGAGCACGCATGCACACAGACACAGCTAATTGGAGCTGGGCTCACACTCTCTTATGCCCACACTCTCCATGTGTTTTATTTTTCAGATAGACTAATTAAAAATGACCCTTTTCCCCTTTTTATTTGATTTGCATATGGTCTAGATCAGTGTTCATGTTGAGAAGCCTTCTCAGGGAAGACACTCCTAATTGGTTTTGTGAGTCTCAGCTTCTCAGTCTATGGGGTCTCTCCCTCCCTC